>NC_141146.1:20539771-20704771 GCF_053477565.2 Lygodium microphyllum | reverse complement strand
ACGTTCAGGAGGATTAGTGCATGTATGAGTATTACCAGATAGAGCAACAGTGGGATGAAGAGGTATATTGAAGATGCCCTATTTTCCTTAACTATCCAGAAGGTGAATACCCCTCCAATGAGAAAAGTTTGTACAAAAAATACTCAAGGAAAAAGCAAACACAAGAGACACAAGGATCCAGAGACATGGTAAGTGAAATGAGTTACATTCTTAGGAGTATATTGCACTTTGTTGTCTCCTAATGAAGAGACCATGATGGGTTCACAGGAAACTGATACTAGTAGTGCGGTTATTATAAAAAGAAAACACAAGAGCAAGCGCACATCCAATATCATTGAAGAGAGGCCAAGCAAAGATCGGCCCTCATCACCAATTAATTTGGTTTCTCCACACCTAAAAGGTTTGATGTTTTGAAGTACTATAGCCAAGACATCTCTTGTGTCCCTCCACTAAAAATTTTTTCTTGAATATGAATCATAACCACCAAACCATGTAGGCCCCTTCATTGATACCACTGAAGAGCAGATCGCAATGGAAGGCATCACCGAGGAGGCCTATGACATTGGCATGGATAGAAGGATACAACAAGTTCTTCCAGATCTTACAGTGGGGAGTGTTACCTTACACACCACTATAGAGAGATGCATGACAATGACGAGAAGCAGTGAGGCATCACATGGAGCTGACACACGTATTATAGAGCACCAAGATGGTAAGCTTGCTTTTGTACAAAACTCATGATGTGAAGACACGTAATTCTTATTCATCACCAAAGTAACATCAACAATATTTTTTAACATGTAGAGGGTAGAAGAATTGAGTGTCTTGGATTTGAGGTCACATCAAACGTGGTGTGTGTGCAGAGAGGTAAAGAAACAATGCTTGTGAATTCCACACATGTCATGATTGGATGATGTTAGAGTTGTAAAATATTCTATCATTATATGATGTTAATAGTGATGTGTGTCCTTGTGTAGGGAAGGAAAGAATGCAAGAACATGGACTAGCCATGCTAGGGGATGTGGCAGCTATCAGTAAACAAGTGTGACTCATGGTTTTTTTTTTTCCCCACAATACAATGCCAATAAGAATGGTCTATATTTTTGCAAAGGGGGATACAATTTTTGATTTTCAACCTATAATGCTAGAGGATGCGCCAGCCACAAACATTGGTGAACTAACGTGTCTCAATAATACTATCTACAATAACATTTTGAACGAAAAATATGTTGCTAATTATGAATTTATCATACAGAGGACCATACTGAAAGTCACGTGGAATTCCACTTGCAAGACATCGTCTCCCACGAAGCTACAATGGTGCAAGATGTTCCAACCACACATGCAGGTAAACAAACATGTAAGAAGAATATTATCTATCGTTAACATTCAGTAAAAAGAATATGTTAGTAACCGAGGAGTCAATGTGCAGAGGTCCACAACATTGAAAGCCCTATGGAAGACCCCTTGCAAGTCGATGTCTCCCATGCTGCTATGATGGCGAAGGTGGAGTGGCATACTATTCTTTGTGACCCATTCGAGATCAGACATGCATTGCGAAATGATCAGCCAAGTGGGGCATTCTCTCGATTGTTAGAGGCATTGGAGGAGGTCAACCAAAACAAGATGATTGAGGTTGACGAAGAAACCACAAACACAGCATGCAATATCATGGTTGTCCGTCTCCTTGAAGATAGTGCCGTGCATGGATTGGGGGATGAAATTCCATCATGGAACTCCCATACTGAGGTAGAGCCAGTTGATGCCATGTATCTAGCTGATCGTGTTCTGAAGGACACAGGGATGTTACTATTCCTTGCCACAACACACTCCATGGTAGAGCTTATTGAGCAGGTTGTGGAGGATGGACACCGATGGATGGAGTCAAGGCAAAAGTGTTGGGCCTTACGCATGGCACAGGCTATTCATTGCGAGACACCTGTATGTGTCATTAGAGGTAGAGAGGTGACAGTTTAAAGTCATGATATGCTCGTGCTAGATATTGTTTATGTATCACACTTGTTGGCTTCAATTAGTGAGTATAATTACTAAAATTAGTATTTCAATCTTTAAATGCAGGTACATGTGCTATATATTCTAGCGTACATGCGTTCAGATATCGCTTACAATGGAATCATCCCTCCGAAGTTCACAAAAGATGACATTACTGCAAATGAGTGGGTGCGAGATATATCAGGATTCCTAATGAGAGGTCAATATGAGATCTAATGTTGTTAAACTATTGTTGATATGTTTTGTAAACATTTAGTAGATTCCTAATACGTCATATTACTACCAAATACTGAAGGTGGCATGCAATGTGGTAGGGCTTTTTGGAGCTCCTTCTTGCAAACATACACAAAAGAAGGGGACACCATTTTAGATTGCAATGCAGGATGTGGTGACTTTGCATCGGTATCGCTAAATTCCAATAGACTAATTGCATGTCTATATCGCTTCGCTGAAGATGGAAGATATCTAAGAGCAAAGGTAACATTTCTACGTAAACTTGTACAATATCTGATTGTAATGTAGTGTTATTTTTCGTCATACCAATACATGGGTGCTCACCCTTCCACGTGTGCATGTACAGCTACCTCCCACAACCCAAAAATTAATCGTGCTCGATATGAATGGGGTGCTTCTACATAGGCGACCAAAGCAAAAGGGATCGTTACCAATGAAGCCCGTAGAAGTGGGCAAGTATTGGGTAATTTTGCGGCCAGGGCTCGCCAAGTTTTTGAAGGAAATATCTACATTGTTTGACATTGCCATCTGGAGCTCCATGAAGGAAGACAAATTAAGTGAGCTACTCCAATTGGTTAGAAGTGAATGTGTGAAGTTGTCAAAGCAAGCACCAACTTTTGTATTCCAATATGGACAAGGAAAGTGCAGAGCAACTCCCACAACAACTTCTTCTAGAAAAAGTTACACAAAGCCCCTTTTCATGAAATGTTTTGACGACATTGATTGGCCGCACTTCAGCCCAACAACAACACTGTTTGTGGACGATAGCATGGAGAAGATGCAGATGAACCCACCCAACACCTTTATATGCCCACCCCCATTTGAGAGAAACCCCATGGACACAATCCTTCTGGAGCACATGCTTCCCTACTTGATTGAGTTAGCGTGCTTCCGTGGTTCAATCCTAGACTTTGTTAGGGATCACCAATTCCACCCCCCAACAATGGAACTCGATTGATATTTGATGTGCATGATAAATATGTACTTTCATAATTATTAGATTCTTTTTATTTAAAAGTGCAATAAAATGAGGATGAGAGGAGAGAGGAGAAAGAGAGAGGAATGTGCAAGTGAAAGAGATTTTGTATAGGCATTTGCAATACTACAAGATGTGTAAACAAAGCATGTGCAAAATACCTAGGGAAGGGTGGAGTGTAGAAACATGCATGCATGTGAATGTATGTGTGCACATTGGATCAAGTAACAATGAGGTAATATTGTTGTCTTGATATTAACTATTCGATCAAAGTGAAAAACAATAGATATCTCATGTTACTGCAGTGAGTGTAACAAAATATTTGATACCCTATCTTCTTGTAGTAAGTCCATACAATAATTCTTGATTGAAAGTAGCGAAAACATGTGCAATGTATTTTTGCCTATGTGTGCACAATGGAAGTGATATATCATGATATGATATCAAATCACACACATAAAACTGAGAGGTATGTAAATGTATATATGCATGTGGGATAACAATGTGATATTCTTTTCGTCTTGATATATAACAACTAAAAGTGTTTAAGATAATTTACCTCATGCAAAACCTTGCCCCTTATAATAATAAGAGGGTTGTGAAAAACAGATGGATGACCCTTGCAAAATTAAGAGGGGGGAGATAGAGAGAAGTTGCTAATTTAGAGTGTGTATGAGAGAGAGAGAGGGGGAGAGACAGAGGTTGCTATTTGAGAGAGAGAGAGAGAGAGAGAGAGAGAGAGAGAGAGAGAGAGAGAGAGAGAGAAGGGGGGAGAGATAGAGGTTGCTATTTGAGAGAGAGAGAAAGAGAGAGAGAGAGAGAGAGAGAGAGAGAGAGAGAGAGAGAGAGAGAGAGAGAGAGAGAGAGAGTGTGTGTGTGTGTGTGTGTGTGTGTGTGTGTAAGAGGGGGAGAAATAGAGGAGTTGCTTATTTGGTCTAGTGCTCTCTGATCTAATATTCATTAGTTGCTATATTTGAGAGAGAGGGGGGGAGAAAGGAGACACAACAGAGAGAGAGAGAGAGACTGAGAGATTGAGAGAGAGGAGAGAGAGGGAAAGGAAAGACGGATAGAGAGAGTGGGTGTATATGTATTTGTGAGTGACATAAGGAGAGAGAGAGCAAGCGAGAGAGAAGGTGAGTGTAAGAGAGGGAGAAGCGAGAAGTTGCTGAGAGAGAGAGAGAGAGAGAGAGAGAGAGAGAGAGAGAGAGAGAGAGAGAGAGAGAGAGAGAGAGTGTGTGTGTGTGTGTGTGTGTGTGTGTGTGAGGGAGATAGGGAGGAGAGAAAATAGAGAGAGAATAATTGATGGAAGATGGGGGATAGAGAGAGAGAGAGAGACAGAGAGAGAGAGAGAGAGAGAGAGAGAGAGAGAGAGCTTAATTAACATGGGGGGAGAAACATGGGAGGGGACAGTAGTGGTGAAAGCAGTGGAGGTGGTAATGACAATGGCAGTGGAGGTGGCGGTAGAGGTGGTGGTGGTGGCAATGGTAGTGGTGGTGGTGGTGGCAATGGTGGTGGTGGAGATGGTGGTGGCAGTAGGGGCGGTAGTGGTGCTTGATATGTGCACAAGAGAATAGGAGAAATAAGTGGAATATGTGGAACAAGAAATGGAGGTTGCCTAGAAAAGCTCGCTTAAATGCTCACTCGAAAAGCTCGCTTCTTGCCCTTCCCCCCCACATTCCACATAACACTTTGTCATAAAACCATTAAGAGAGTGCAATAACTAGAACTAAATTAGAGGGACGAGCTATTTGGAGCTATTTGGAACTATTGGAGCTTCGATTGTTGCTAAAAATTGAAATCAACTAATGACTTTGAAAGAGTATAGATTAGCTATTTGGAAGTCTTAAAATGGCCGAATGTATGTAGCTTTGACTTCACTCCAAGTCCTTTCCATTGAATGAGGAATGGAGGTAGCCGAACCAACCTTACACCACACCCTATTTAATAAAATCCTCTTAAAAGAAGAGCTCCATGTCAGTAGCAGACTAGGATAAGGATGCATGGTACTTGATGTTGTTGAATATGTGTTCTACCTTATCAAAACATTGTTTATTCTTAATTCCCAAGCTTCATTGTAGTACAATCCATATTTCTATAAATGATTCATTTCAAAGTAGAGTGATAGTGTCTTATCATCGAATTAACTCTTATATATACCTAACTCACTTGTATACGAATATATTTTAATTATTCTTTAGCTCAAAGTTACATCAAAATAATTGAAACCCTCAAACCTTGGAATAACACTATATCCTATGCGAGTGTAAGATAAGAGGTATGAGCTCAAAGAAACATCAAAGGTATAGTGGCACAAAGCAAAAAAGTTGTCAACAATTCTTTTTATCTTTTCCATTAGTTGATGCTCTCAAAGTTTCGCAAAGTGCATGCAAGAAAACATCAAACAATGATAGGTGGTAAAGAAGAGCACTAGAAACTCAAGGTTTGAGGAGAATATCATCAACACTAGATGATCTTTAAATATATAAGGCTATGGCAACATCAAGATAACACCCTCATCTTAGAGCCTTAATGAGAGATAAAGATCTAAGTGAACCATCAACATTCACACCCACCAAGACATACTCTTGACTACACCACAACCCTCTCTTTTATTTTCCTCCACATTTACTTAAGGCACATCAAGGTTAAGACATACCTAGGGAGTATTGGCTTGCCTTGATTAGACCTATCTCCCTCGGGCACTTGCACTTTTTTCCTTTCTCACTTCATTATCTCATTTTCCTAGTGCCAATAAATCAACCCCACAACAAGACAAAAAACACTTCATGTGCCAAGAAGAGCCTAATTACATTAACTGCCACAGGACCATGTTCTTCAAGAGTTACTTAGCCTCGACTTTGATTTTAGTCCACCCTACCGAGTGCATGCAAGAAGAGAGCTTTTTGAGCGAGCTTTTCTAAGAAACCTCTATTTCTTGTTTCACATAGTCCACTTGTTCCTCCTTTTCTCTTGGGAATATATCAAGCACCAATGCTACTCCTCGACTATTGTTGCCACCACCACCATCTCCACTGCTGGTTCTCCACTACCACTAGCACCTCCACCACCACCATAGTTGCCACCACCACATCTTACTCACCCCCTCCTCACATCAACACCATAACCACTGGCACCACAAGCACTTGGTCTCTTTCTCCCTCACATGTTAACTATGTCAAGTACCAAAATTCCTCTCTCTCTCTCTCTCTCTCTCTCTCTCTCTCTCTCTCTCTCTCTCTCTCTCTCTCTCTCTCTCTCTCTCTCTCTCTCTCCCCCCCAAGCCCCCTTTCCCATTAGGCACAAAGATGACACAATAGTAGTGCCACTTCTTGCAGCTTTCCCATGATGGTTTCATAGTGAGGTTGAGATATCCGGATGCTCAACTCTCTCATGGGCTTTGAGTTGCTATTGGATAGATCCGCACCTCATCACATTAGCTAATGAATGAGATAGGTCGATGGAGTCATGTTGTAGCAAATGAGAGGATATGCCAGCTTTGCAGATGGGAGCCATAGATGGAGGAACACAACATTTGTAGATGTATTGTGTACTATGATATCCAAGGCTGCTACCATTGCCTCTTTAAGGAGGGCTTTGGACCATTGAAACCGGTGATGTACTATGAGGATCAGAGATGTCTGGGTCTTTTCTTATTGGAGCTCCAACGATGCGAAGTAGCATTGTTACAAGATCGGAGCCAATCCCAACCATGTCCACCCCTCGAGAGAAGAGTTACAGACTTTTTAGTTTAGCTAACCTCCTAGCCACTGGCACCTTAGACACTACATCTCCTACTGATAGGCGCCATCGAGGAACATCATCGAGTGGAATCATAGTAGATAGAGCTACAACATAATGCAAAGCACGACGCCCTAGGGTACTTGCTTGGCAACGTAGGCATGCTCATATGCGGCACATTCGCACCACAATTGCTCGCTACAAACGAAGATTACCACACTAACTCAATCAAAGATAGTTGGCAAAGTTTTGGTGGATTCCATAGACTGAGAGGGACATACTCTATAGCCTTTCCTTATTTGTTATTTCTCATTTTAGTTGATCATGTAGATTTAAACGTAATTTTGTTTTTCTTCTCTGATGAGAGATGATGATACCAATTGTATTGGTTATGGTCTCATAGGACATCCTGGCCTTCTAGAGATGTTAATAGATCTCTCTCTCTCTCTCTCTCTCTCTCTCTCTCTCTCTCTCTCTCTCTCTCTCTCTCTCTCTCTCTCTCTCTCTCTCTCTCTCTCTCTCTCTCTCTCTCTCTCTCTCTCTCTCTCTCTCTCTCTCTCTCTCTCATTTGATTAGACTTACGAATGGATTGAATTTATGTATCCATTTATAATAACCCTTGCAATTGCCTCATATTAGGGCTAGTTTGAAATCCATTATTTTCAAACTATTTTAATAGTTAATATTTGAACAATAATAATATCACACTATTACTTATTCAATTGTATACATATACATTCACATTCCCCCTCTCCTTTCTCTCAATTCTTTGCATTGTTTTATAATTACATCCTAATGTATTCATACTTAATATTTGGACAATAATATTATCACATTGTTACTCATTCAATTGTGCACATATACATTCACATTCCCCCCTCTCTTAATTCTTTATATGTGTTTTGCAAATACATATTGATGTATTAGTACTTCAATTGTGCACACATGAGCAAAACCACACACACAAATAGTTTCACATACACATTGCTCTCCCTCTTTCTCTCACTCTCTCTCATCCTTACCTAATTAGGCTACAATAACCCTTTCAATTACTTCACAACCTCTATAAAATGTAGCTCTATATTGCCTTGTGACATGTTTCAGTTATTTCTTCCAAGATTGTACCATTCAACCCTCAAAACTTTCAACAAACAAATAATATGACACAATAATACATTTTGCAATATATTGCATAAACTTAATATTAAAGATATACTAAGTCCATAACTACATTTGAAAGATTGTCAACCATTGTGCGCAAATCAAATGTACATATTCATGCAAATATCAAATATCAATCAAGGTCCATTGTTACTATAGGGTGGAATGTTTGATTGCTAACAAACTCCTAGACTCCCCCGTGAAAACTTGCTAGCTCAGTCAAATAGGGAAGCATATATTCCAAGAGAATGGTGTCCATGGGATTTTCCTAAAATGAGGGTGGGAATATGAAGGAGCTGGAGGGGCTCCTTTACATCTTCTCCATGCTTTCATCCACAAGCAATGTCATTGTTGGGCTGATGTCTGGCCAATCACTATCATCAAAACATTTCAGAAAATGTAGCTTTGTGTGATTCCTTCCAAAAGAAGTGGTTATGCGAATTGTTTTACACATGTCTTAAGCATATCAAAATATAAATTGTGGTTCTTGCTTTTTTTAGCTTTATACAATCACTTCTAACCGATTGGAATAGCTTGCTCAAGTTGTCCTCTTTCATCAAGCTCCAAATGGTAATATCAAACAATGTAGATATTTCCTTCAAAAACTTAGTGAGGTTTGGCCACAAGATCACCCAATATCTACCTACTTCTAATGACTTCACTAATACTGAATCCTTTTGCTTTGGACGTCTATGTAGAAGCACCCCATTTACATCAAACACATAAGCCTTCATGTTGTGGGGGGAGTTGTACATGAACATTAAAAAAGGTAAGTACACATGTGTATTGGTATAATAAAGATAAATCTATGTTACAATCAAATATTGTAGGGATTTATGTAAACATGTTACCTTTACTTTCAAAAATCTCCTCTCTTTCGCAAAGCAATACAAGCATATAAGCTATCTTTGAGAATTCAGCACTAGTGATGCAAGGGCACCACACTCCACATTGCAATCTAGGATGGTGTCCCCTTACATGTATGTTTCAAAAAATGAACTCCAAAATACCCTCCCACATTGCATGCCACTTGTAGGATGTAGGACTTGTACTAAGGGATTAGGAATTTACTAAAAGCTAAAAAAATAACTCTCGAATAGTTTAACAACAATGGATCTCATACGGACCGCTCATTAGAGCTCCTGTTGTATCTCACACCCATTGATCCCATAATAATATCATCTATCATGAATTCCAGAGGGATACTTGCCCCATGATTGATATATGAACACATGTACACTAGAATATGTACCACATACAGCTACTTTTCAAGCAAAATTTGAAGTTTTAGCTATTACATTTAGTAAATGGAGCAACCCAGTTTGATACCTAAATAAAAACCAACATGATCATATTGTAAATTCAAACATCTCACCTCTCTGCCTTCAACAACACCAACACACATCTCGCTATGAACAACTTGTATCGTGCACAAGGTGCAACACCTCTACCCTAACTCTACTTGTCGATGCCCATCCTCCACAACTTGCTCAATGAGCTCCACCATGGGGGTGTTGTAGTGATGAAAATTATTAACATCCTTATGTCCTTGAGCATGTGATCAACCAGATGCATGGCGCCCACTAATTCCACCTCAGGGTGGGAGTTCCATGATGGAATTTGATCCCCCAACCTATGCACAACACTGTTACTAGGGAGATGAACCACCATGATATCGCATGCAATGTTTGTGGTTTCTTTGTCAAAAGCACTTTCTGTCTTGAACAAGTCACAAAGAACAATATGCCTCTACCTTTGCCATTGCAAAGGTGTGGGAGACTTACAATTTGAAACTATCTTCATACATCTTATGCTTGCTTGCACTATTTATTGCATGGTTGGAATTATGATCTACTCTACATTGGTCTCAACCACAGGGCTTATAGAAATGTAGTCATAAGTCATATTTGGCAACTTATTCCACTACACTCTAAATGAGTAGCTTGGATCTAGAGGTGCTCAACCAGTAGGAAGGCCTCGATCGCTCGGCGTGATGAATTCTTTGAAGTTCGGTAAAAATTGCGTCACGCTCGGCCTGTTCGAGTGATGGTGATTCTGGGCCGAGTCCCAAAATCGGCCCTTGGACCACTCGGCCATTCGGCCCTTGACCAACTACACTCGGACGCCTTTCACTCGGCCCGTTCGGGTGAAGCATTCGGACCAACTTTGAAATTTGGCGCTCAGCCCTACCGACTCGGCCCAACCCCACTCGAACAAGTTGACATTCAACCCAGCCGAATTCACCATTCGGCCCTTGGTCCACTTGGCTTGGCCCACCTGACTCGGCTCTTAGCCCACTCGGCCCTCGGACAACCACACTCGGACTGGCCGAATTTGACATTCGGACCAGTTACACTCGGCCCTTGGCATTCAGCCCCTGCGATTCGGACCTGTTGGGCTGAATTTGGATTTTTTCAAAATTCTAACATGTAGATTGTGAAACCAACCAGAGACCATGCAGAGCCAAAAGCACATCATAGATCTATTACTAAACTGAAATCTAGAGCAAGTAGTTCAAGACTTGGCTATGAACGGTCCTTCAAATCGCACATGATGGTTACCGTAACGGCCCTGCGAGTCGAGGGGGATTGCCCCCCAGGACCCTTGCAGAGGGGGCTCCGCACCTCCCCCTAGTACGTTGGAGAGAAAACATGCACCATGACAGGTCCTCCAAAGTAGACCCTAGTGTAGTGATGGCTCTACACAAGCATGGATTCTCACTTGCAAAAGAGCAACCAAAGACCCATATCTGAACAAAGACAAATAGAGACCCTAAAAGCTCAATGGGCCAATCTAGCCAACAAGGGCAAAAAGATCACACCACAAAAACACGTATGTGTCACATTCAAACTGCATCTAGTCAAAGCGGAAAGCAACAACTGCAAGGATGACTAGATACGACAGTCCTAATGATAGATGCACCTTGAATAGCACTACACAAATGATCCAAGACATCAGTGGAGAATCCACATCTGGTCGTGCAGTTGGGGACTCAAGGGCATTTGTCAGAAGGCTTAAATTTATAAGCCAAGACCCGGAAGATGAAGACATAGTACCACTTGCTTATCTTAGGGTCAAACTCACCGCGAAAAGAGAGCACACTATCGATGCTCTGATTGATGAGGGAGCAGATTTTAATATCTTGACCTATGAAGCATGGACTCTGCTAGGCCAACCAGAGCTCACACCGACTAATGCAACTATTAGTCCATATGGGGGACACCCACAAGCACTCATAGGAAAGTGCAAACTCCTTGTAACTATTGAAACTGAAGGCTTGCCTATCCTATTCCATGTTCCTCCAAATGGTGCTAGTTGTGGAAAGGAAACCCTCGGAGGAGGACGACCTTTCAAAAGGGCGATAAAGTGTGAGGCTGATTACGTAGCACAGAGGATACACTTGACACTACCAGGTGTGAGGATAGTCACCACCTTTAGCAAGGGTGACATCATCGAACCTCGAGGGAAAGGCAAGGAAGGTGTTGACATAACAGGGAAGCCTAGTAATGAGAGCAAGGACCTATTGAAAGAGTTGATGTAAGCATAGGTTGAACAACGAGAACCAGTGAGTGAGGCCATGCTTGAAACAAGAAGGACAGGAGACAATGCTAAGGATGGGCTTGGGACTTACAAATATCATAGAAGACCCCAAAAGAAGCCCAAGCCTTATAGACGAAGGTATCAATGGTGAGCCATCACAATGCCGAGATGAATATCCAAAGCATTGCTACGTGCTCAAGGGTATTACACAGGTAACCGATGGATTTGGATACCAAAACCCCCTACTAAACCTCCTCTATCAGCTGAAGGCCAGACTGTATCAAGAGTAAAGAAGAGTAGGAGGAAATCTAAACAAAAAACCAAGTCTCGAGGCAAAAACATTGGAGTGACTGAGCCCCTCACAATCGAAATCAAGAAACCAAATGGGACTATTCGAAGGGTAGATCCTCAGTCTAGCGTGCTTGATGAGCAGATATTAGACATAATTGTTGAGGGTAAGAAAAAGCCACTAGTGCCTAAGGAGCCTTTGATTTCCCAAGAGGATAATAGGCATCATAGGCACAACATTGCTCATGGCAAGGTTAAATGCTCAACAAAGCAAACGGCGCAATCATCTAACAGCCCACGAGCAAATCTTCCAGCCAGTGTCAAAGCCACTTAGGAGTCCTAGATCTCCTACACCCTCTTTCCCTAAACAGACATAGGAAGCACAACAACAACTATCAAGTCCAGCTGCTCAATCCCAACCTCTATCTCCATCTAAGCTTCCAGATGTCCAAGAGGTGGGACATGACACCACCCGTAGCTCTCAGCCCAAGGATATGCCTATGCAATCTAATGTGACTAGATTAACTGAGGCTCGATTTGCACAAGTGAATGCTCAAAGGGTAACAAAAGACACATCCACTTCTGATCTGCCTGAGGACTTGACACCACAATCTACTAACAGTAGACAGTCCACTGAACTAGCTGTTACTACTTCCAATCAGGAATCACAACAGTCACAGCCTTTGTTCGTGACGATGCCCCTTAGCTTACGGAACATGTCCTTAGCCATTCACCTGTGGAAGAGGTGTCGCGACCAACATCCTTGACACCCTCAGCACTATCGAAGCATCTAAAGCCTAGGCTTAAGGAGAAACCTCTCAAAGTTGTGGCCAGGGAGATGGTGCATCTGACCAATAAACCTAGCAAGGCTGTCCAGCAGGTCGCAACTATGTCCCACGAGGATACACCAGAGAAGGAGAAAATTGAGGCCCAACCAAGCACATCAACAGCAGCCGACCTAGTTCAGGGCCCTGATTCGTTAAGGGATACACCTCCACTGACCAAGAAAAAGAGGAGAAAATAGTAAAAATAACACCAATTACAAGTGGTTGTGGACCCCAAGAACATTGAGACCAAGAACACTGAAGAGCTGAGGAATAAAGCATCGAGTCCATCTACCAATGAACCCATTCATGTCTCTCCTAATAGCGGTGAAACCTTAGACACATTTGTGTGTTCTAAAAAATCAAAGCAGCCATTACCATCAGCGGGGTTGCTTGCAACACTCAATCCACTGACAATAGAACTCACATTGACCAATCAAGAGTGGATACAACACTGTCATAACAGGGTGACAAATCTATACTAGTCGCATCCAAGGAGAACCATGATGCAACAACAGCAAAACCTCAGGAAAAAACATGAAAACCCCGAGGACATAAGAAATCCTAGAGTTGACCAATCTTGCTCATCTAGGCATGATCCCATAGTTATGCTAAAGCCTATGGAAACTCCTAGAACCTTGCATGAGATAGCAACCGAGCAAGCCCTCATTGAACATAGAAGTGTCGTAGAATGCTTAACTGAGTTAGATGCTAAACTCTAAGTATTCGCACGTGTCTACGTCCTTGTGGACATGGGTGCATTCCCCAAGAAGCAGCTTGGGGAATACTTGCCATTCCCACATCTTGACGAGCACTATGACAGGCTCCTGCATGAACGCATGCGACTCACCTCTGACGAGGAAGCCGACGAACTATGCTTAATTGTAACATTCAATGATGTGCTATGCCAACCAAATCTCTTAGAGATAGAGCAACTAAAGTGACAATCAGAGGGTCGAAGTCAATTTGAAAAACATTGGTTTGAAAATTGCATTACAATGGCCGAACTAGGAGCCCAGATTATGATAGTCTCAGAGGAGCGATTGGCTAAATGGCGTTCTCAAAGAGACCAAATCTATGTGGTGTCGACTTCCTTTCGAGTACTGACTGCCATTTGGGGTATCGACTTAGCCGGAACTAGCCAAGAGAACTCTTTGGCTAATAAGGTTCTCATTGAGGAGGAGTTACTTGTTGCCAGTAGACTCGGACAAGGTACCATGCTACTCGATGTTGCAAAATATCTATTGTTATTGAGTAAGCTTCCACGAGTACTGGATGTGTGTGCCAAACTCCAGTACAATCTTGAGTTCTACAATTGGTTTTTATCCTCACGAAGTGACATGGATTCATAAACATATACATAAATAAACAATGAGTTTTGTGACCTTGTATAGATAATATCAACACACACAAGCAATGATGGTCAAGCGCAGGGAGAAGAGTGGGGTTTGATAGGCTGAGCTCCTCAGGTCCTCCTCTCACCACACATCTAGAAGGCGTGTGACCATTCCCACCTCCAAGTGGAGGGCATGCAACCCTCATTACCACCATAGGAAGCCCTGACCAACACCTCTGACAGTGTAGATGGGGAGCCGTTCCCTTCTATACACCTTTCCCCTTTTCGGTCTATCCTTCTAGGGATGAGCCCTGCTCCAGTCCATGACAACCAGTCCACGCAACTTAGCATAAGCCAAGATCTGCTATAGCTGGAATACACCCCGCAATCAAAGCAGGACAAATATCATCATAGGGTCCATCCCTCTACAACAAATACTGCAAGCCTCACCTCATCGCATTCCTCCTCATATGTGCTTGATAATCCACTGTTTAATCGCTTATTACTAATTAATTGAATGTTAATAATTGCCTTATATAAATTACCTTAGTATCTAGTATAATTAATTAAACAATAATATATACACAATTATTATCACTTAATAACATTTACTAATTAAATACTTAATAAAATTTAATTTTAAAATAATAATTAATATCTACCTATTTAGTTATTAATATCTAATTATTAGTTATTATTACCTAATTAGTACCAAAACCTTATCAATATTAATGGTAATTATTGCTTAAATTATTTAGTTATTATTATCTAATTACTAGCTATTACTAACTAATTAGTACTAAAATAACATGAGTATTAATGAAAATTTTGAATACTAATTAATATCAAATATTAACACTTGACTATATATTAAATATTGATAGTAATAATATAAATTACTAAATGTTTGATATTAGTAATATTAAGTAATTATATTAATAATTATTTGTACTAATTAATTATCTTTTAACAATCACTTGAAAAAAATCACCTAATTATATTTACTTGATTCAAATTATGTTATTATATACTCTAACTAATTGAGCAATAATAAGTAAATGATTATTATCACTTGATAATAATTAGTGAATAAATACCTAATAAAATCACATTTAGATGAAACTAATAATTAGCTAACAATTGGAGAGAGAGAGAGAGAGAATATTTGGGGGTGTCAAATTTTTCTCCCCCTAGAAGGCAACGCTGGTGCCACCTTTTGGGGGGGGATTTTTGGACCTCCCGAAAATGCTCTCTCTCTCTCTCTCTCTCTCATAAAAATGGCTACACATGCACACCACCCAAACACTGCCTCTATCTCTAAGTGCCCCCATTGCCCATCTCTCTCTCTCTCTCTCTCTCTCTCTCTCTCTCTCTCTCTCTCTCTCTCTCTCTCTCTCTCTCTCTCTCTCTCTCTCTCTCTCTCTCTCTCTCTCTCTCTCAAAAATGAGTGCATAGTACCAATAGACAGTATTGGGGATGTGTGTGTGTGTGTGTGTGTGTGTGTGTGTGTGTGTGTGTGTGTGTGTGTGTGTGTGTGTGTGTGTGTGTGTGTGTGTGTGTGTGTGTGTGTGTGTGTGTGTGTGTGTGTGTGTGTGTGTGTGTGTGTGTGTGTGTGTGTGTGTGTGTGTGTGTGTGTGTGTGTGTGTGTGTGTGTGTGTGTGTGTGTGTGTGTGTGTGTGTGTGTGTGTGTGTGTGTGTGTGTGTGTGTGTGTGTGTGTGTGTGTGTGTGTGTGTGTGTGTGTGTGTGTTGGGATAGGAGTTGGATTTTCTTGCATGAAAAAGGAGAATTTGAGAAATCCAAGTGTTGAAGGCAATACATTGAATTGATGAAAGTGATGATTGTGGTTGGGGGCACACAATTGGATGAAGGCACCATGAAGTCAAAGAGAGCCTCCTTGAGAGTGCAATAGATTGAGAAAGGACACTATGTCAAGATTGCAAGTTACAAAGGAAAAAGAGAACAACAAAATGGGGGAGAAAGAGAAGTGAGCACTTATAAAATCTCTTCCTTGTTGACTAGTCAAATTGATAGTTTTTTTCAATGTGTACTATTTAAAGTTACTTGAGTTGCTTTTGCTCTTATTTACCACACATGTAATATTTTCAAATAAAGGAGAAAAAAGATAAATAGAAAAAGTGTAAACATGAGCGTAGAATGCTTGGTTGGGGCAACTAGAGTGGCACTATACCATTCTATAAGTTGATGAGTAGACTTGGACTGTGTTGTGCTACTTGCACCTGATGAGCAAGCTAATCCACTAAACTAACCCTGCCCTCAAAGGAAGGTGACAACTATAATGAAAATGAGAACGGGAGGTACAACTTTCCCAAGATTCCAAATGCCCTTGACATTGATAAGGTGTACCTATTCCAAACCCTAGACCTTGTATATTCATTGAGTCAATTTATGCAAGGGTTCAATAATTGTCCTCATTCATCACTACTTATAACTATTTACAACTAGTGGTGAAGCTCTTTTAGCAATCAATTATGCCTTATGAAGATGAGCTCCCACCCCTATTCTTTCATGTAAATGTAGGGATTAGTTGTGTGGCAATCATTTGATTGCACCTCAGGGCATTGTTGCTTCCATCTTGCTATGTAGCCATGCTTGAGGATATGGTGGATAGTCTATTCACCATGTGTATCCACCCCTTCTTTCAAGAATACTCCATTACACTTCAAGAAGATTTCAAAGAATATCTACTAAGTAGGAGTTGCCTCCAAAGAGCACTAGGACCTCTCCCCACATTGTAGCTGCCACCCTTTCTACCCACCAAACGAAAATAGAGATAGCAAAAGCTCCACCATAGATAGGTGCACTCGCACATACATTGTACCTAGGGGTCACATTAGACATGCATGGTAGCTTTTATCAACCAACTCAAAACATTACATCAACTGGATCCTTAAGTATGGGACAATATTCTAGGCTTGTTGGAATTCCAATCCATCTCTCCACATGAGCACTTCACATTGCACAATAAAGTAATCACAACCCCAAGGAGTGTATGCTAATTATGGGTATAATGAAGACCATGAAGACAATCCAACAACATCAGTGGCCACATATCCTCCATTCCTCTCATCCTTCACCTCTTCTATAATAAAAAGGTCTCCATGAAGTCATCATCCGAATCTTCTAGTTGCCACTTACCAAGAGCAAAGAAGTAAGCCCCTACCTTTTTATCTAAGATAACTACCACTCCTCCAATAGAACCACTATACCACCATTGTCCTTAGGATGAAGCATCTACCTCATATGCACAATTTTTGAGTTTCATTGAGATTTACATTTTTGGGGCACTTACATTTTTCAAAAGGACATTTTATTTGAATTGTATTAAAATGAAAGCTAGTATGGACTCGCAAGGTTAAGGTAAAGTGCTCTATGTGATTTTTCATCTTAGTTAAGCTCATTGACCTTAGGGAAATAATGCATTTAAAATAGGACTCGTCATGAGGCTATAAAGTGAGCAACATGCCCAAGAGGATGGAAACCCTAAATTTGCAAATACACATATAAGTTGTTCTTTTCAAGTATCTCATGATACCCTTCATAGCATCCCAATGTCACCTACCAAGTGTAGACTTTGTATACAAGTGGGCGGAATGCCCAAGAAGATGGAAGCCCTAAAAACTTTGTATATAAGCGGGCAAGATGCCCAAGAGGATGGCAACCCTAAAAACCTTTGCATATAAGTAATGAAAAAGAACGGAGTAAGCTATTCATGTACATGCAATGAGTCTTCTTGTTTCTTACTTCTCTTTTGCATGCATGTGAGAGAGCAAAGGAGAGGGGGAGAGTGAGAGCTATAGTTAGAGGGAGTGAGGGACTCAAGAGGTGAAGCTCCATCTATTTTTATTTCTACTTATTCATTCCTTCTTGGGGAGAAATGAGTTAGAGGTTGTATGTGAGGTTGAGTGAGAGATAGAGAGGAACTTGGTTGAAGCTCTTTTTACCCACCTCCTCCCCTTCTTCTCCATATTCTCCTCTATACATTGCATGTGAAGTTGGTAACAAGCATGTGGATGACTTCGGGAGCTATATATGGATTGTGGAGCATGTGACAAGCCTTGGACTAGGACTACAATGAAGAGGTAAGTTGATGCTTGCTACAACTCGATATCAATTTACATTTATATTTTCTTGGATAGGAATGATAGATGTGCAATTCGTGTGTAGAGCACATGCAGTGGTCATCTGAGAGGTAGCGCTAACATATGTGGTTTGAAGCTCTTAAAGAAATAAGAGTTCCCTACATCCCACATGTTGCATGTATAAAGCCTTGCATTGGTTTCCTTGACTGGCTTTAGAAATTATAGCTCTATTCTAAAGGTTCTTGACTTGAAGAGGGCTTTTTTTTAGTATTCTTGGGGCCTATAACTTCTTACTTTTCCTTACCTTTAGAATTCTTGACAATCTACCTATTGTCCTCTTCCTCTCTCTTACTCTATTTGAGCTTTTTGAGCATTTTGACATACCTACTTGTTGTTTTTGACCATTTATGTACAAATAAGTCTTATGAAATAGGGTATGGAAGGTCGAGTCTCCTCATTCTCATTTGGATATGGAAGGCTGAGTCTCCTAATTCTCATTTGGAGACTCTCTATGGTAATGACCCTAAAGCCTGTACTTGTAGAAAGTGCTCGAAACTAACTCTAAGCTCCTTGACATATGGGACATCCACATCCAAATTCTCAACTTGTTTTTTTGTTGTATCTGACAACAAGCAATGCCAATTCCTAAAGGGACTAACCAAAGGGGGAATGTAAAGTGGTTTTACCCAACCCCTTTAACAATATTGAGTAACATGTTCTTGTAGGTAAGCTCGCAAGTCAAGGATCTCCTTCTAGATGGTACATTGCTTTCTAAGACCATCTTCCCAATTTCCATTGGTTGCTAAGGCATGATGTACACTAGGTTGAGACCCTAGAAATAGATCCCTTGCTCTTTGACTTTCCTTGCTACCTATTCTTTCAAATACCACATCGAAAAACCCCTTGCCACCATAGTAAATCTAGTCCACAGGTCCTTCAATTTTAAGAATAACATTGAACTAGGTTGCCATGTCCATAGACTTTGGAAGCCTCTCATGTGAAGAAGGCCAACACCACCTTTGTGTTTGTTAAACCTTGTATGTTTGAGCACGACTTATCGACATCAAGGACCTCATCCTTCATTATCCTTCTCCTTTGTTCTCTGTAAATTTTTGTAGAGATGTCGCTAGTAGTTCGTAAACTAGTTGTGGGTTAGTTGCAATTCAAAGCTTGTTATCACCACCAACAATATAATCATCACCACCTTCATTCAACTGAATCAAAGCCATGAGAAACTATGCCATGGTGATCCTAACAACACCATATCCCTAAAGAGATGATGCGATTGTAACTCTAAAACGCAAAGGTGGCAGCAATACATGCCTTGATTGTTGCTCTGCTCCAGTTACCTTGTCTTACGCTTTCTTCCGACTGCCAGGAAGGAGGCGATCCCAACCGCAGCAAATGAACTGTTACAATGTCAAAGAATCCTTCTGCAGGTCGCTGAGTAGCTGTGTTACGACCATAGCCTGCGCTTGCAGAGAAGCGCCGACCAAGGCCTCCTGCAGGCCAACCCCCCCACGCCCTTGGCATCAGAAAACCTGCCTTATCTTCAATTCCATTGATGTGTGGCCTCTCCGGCGGTGTCGCAGCAGCACGGGAAGCCATTCCCACCCCTCCCTTGCCTTTGAATCGTCCTCTTTGTGCCGATTGAACCATGGTAGCAGCTGGCCGCCGGCCCGTTGCGGTTTCGCCACTGCAACAAAGAGCCCTCGGCGAAATGTAAGGGCTGCAGCAGGCAAAACTCCATCACCAGGCCAAAACAAATCTTCAAAAAACATAGAGGTTATTGAAGCAGATGAGGATGATGATGATGAAGAGGAGGAGGTGGAGGATGGCCTTATGGAAGAAGATTTTGAAGAGGAGTTTAAGGAGGATGGCGATATCGAGGATGTCTTAGATGGTGAGCTTTGCTTGCCCCCTTAAAGCATGTCACTTGACCGGTCTTATCTAAGAAAGAAAACCATGAGCAATGCTTTTGCTCGCCTTTTGTTGGCTGAGCATACACTGGGTGCAGTCTAGTCTTGAAAAAGGTGTGATTGAAAGTGGGAATGTTAACTGTTGTTTGATTATTGTTATTATTGCTGGAGATGGGTAACAAATTAAAACAGATTATAACCACAGTTGTCTAAGTGTTCTGCAACAATTCTCCTCTTTGGTATCACGTTGGGTAGCTTGTGGCCTTTCTGTAATGTGGGCGGTGCTTATGTAGGCCCTACAACAACACAGAAAATACACTGTTTCCTAAGGAGATCATAACATTTCACAAACTTGGTTAGTTTACCTCAAACGCTTGTTAAAGTGTACAATTTTGAAAGCAATGCTGCAATTCACAGGATTGAGAGGGGCTGCAGTAGCATAGCAATCCTCTTTTTATCGGCCTTTCTCTAATGTTGGGCTTAACTTTTCTGTTGGCAGACTCAATGTTGGAAGAGGATGATTTTGATGAAATAGAAGAAGAAGAAGGAGATGTGGATGTTGCAGTATGTCATCCTTTACTTGACTTTCAAGTTTTCTCCCCAAGCACATCCTTTGTTAAGAAGTACACGCTCAAATAAATTAATTTTGTAGAGGAATCTAACAATGAATAGTAAAGTTTTCTGTTTCATGTAGCATGTATCTTCACAAATGACGTAGAATATTTAAATGGGTGTCAGGCAGTTTGAAGCAATGCTATATGTACAATAGATGATTCATATGTCCAAGATTCTGGTGTATTATTGTTTTAACTTAACAGTGATTTCTGGATTGACAGTTTTACAACGTATTTGAGTGCTGTCATTAGTGTCTCAAAAAAAGAGACCACATTGTCTCACGTGCTTTCTTAATGCCTTAAACTAGGCCTTAAGTCACTTGTGCATTTGATACAACTTCATTATCCGCATGGTCCTCCCTCGAGGACCTTCTTGGCGTTGATATTCTTTGGTACCATTTGTTTAAAAGTTGAGATTCGTTTTCTGATGTTAAGACCATTGTTCACTGGGTCTAGGAATTGCTTTCGTTGTTGGTTTTGCTAGGGACTTTGGTGAGGAAAGTCTGTGGTGTCTACTTCTGCTCATTTGCAGCTAATGCGAGTAACTTTGAGGAGATATTTACTTAGAAATCCTTTACATATTTGTAAGGCTTGCTCTTTCTATATCTTACTATGTATACAATCAAAGGAAGCAAGCCAGTTGATACAAGTGTCTTTGTGGAGATATTGGCTCACGAATCCTTTATATACTAGTAAAGCTTGCCTTTTCTATATTTCAGAACGAATTTAATCCAAGATAGTAGTTCAGATGAATGCAAGACATAGTAAGAAAGCAAGATACAGGCATCTTTCTAGAATTATTTATTATGCATATCTTTCCATATACAGTGTAAGAAAGCAAGACAGCTGGTGCAAGTATTTTTGCAGAGATATTGATATATAAATCCTTTATATCCTAGTAAAGCTTGCTCTTTCTATATGTTGGTGTGCATCTAATGTGTGCTACTGCACATAAACACTTGAAGTCATGTTTGTAGGATGTACACTGCATGCTTGTACAGATCTTATGTTGACCTTGATATTGTTTTGTGGCATCCAGTTTGCTCTTTTTATCATTTTGTTCCTTCAAAGAATTAGAATGACATGAGCATTTAATTCTGGTTTTCATGCTAGGGTCATCATTCATTTCCATTTTCAGATGGAAGGGGCTTTCTGTTTGTGGGCTGTATGTGCCTTATTTTGAGCAGTTAGATCGCTTCCTTGAAGACTTTCTCATTCATGCTTTGTTGGATTTCCAGCTTGGAGACGGAGAAGATGGAGGTGGAGTGAATATAAGCACTGCAGACTGGGGTGATAAGGCCTTGTCGATTGCAAAGGAAGTATTGGAGGAATTCGGTGTCAACTTTTCCTTATATGCATTTAAAGTTTCTCCTGATGGCCATGTTTATGTGCGACTTGACAAGTTATCTGATAGGTATGTATCATGGTATTGAGATTTATGAGCTTCTCTCCCATCTTCATTCCTAGCTGCACTGCAAGTTTAAAGGTTTGGTGTGGAGGCAGAGTTTGGAGGATTTTGAGGCAACATAGGTGGAGGTTGTGTTATTCCACCTAGAGCTCACTTTTCTACAAAGTTGTCTCTATTGATAGTGAGAAGACACATCACTAACACAGGATGCTGTTTGGAGTGCGAAGTGCAATAATTGGAGCATTTGGTGGTTCCAGACTCGCCAAAAAATATCATTTCTATCGCTAACACAGGATGCTGTTTGGAGTGCTAAGTGCAATGATTGGAGCATTTGGTGGTGCCAGACTTGTCAAGTGACACAGGATGCTGTTCAGAGTGCCAAGTGCAATGATTGGAGCATTTGGTGGTTCAAGACTCGCCAAGTGATGATTTTTTGAGTTCAGGGATACCCAGTATGATATGGCATTCAGTTCAGTACAAAGGTAGCCCAAAAAAGTCTAGCCACCGAGTACAAAGGCTCGTATGGCATTCGTTCATTACAAAGGTAGCCCAAAAGAGTCTAGCTACCAAGTACAAAGGCTCATATGGGGGCAACAATACGCTCCTAGTCCTTCTCATCGCTTAATCTTTTTTCTCTTAATCTTGCCTTCACTTTATCCTTCTTTATGAAAAGTTTGGCCCCTTTTTAGTATGAGCACTTGGGCTGAGATGAGATCAGGCATCTGTTTTAGTGAGCTAATCAAGGTTTAATGTGTAATGGAGCTTTTTTAGCTTAACACCCCCTCTCAAGCCCAACACTAGAACCAAAAAGGGATTGCAAGTGTAGATTAACCTGTGTTTTACCTTGAGACGTCCCACCGCAAAGTAGCTAGGGTATCAATCAATGGGGGCACATTAGCTGCCCAAGAACCTACCAAGACTACAAAGATGTGGTTATCTTATCTTGGAAAATCACCCTATGTTTATGGCTGCAAATTATGGTTGGAAGGTACATTAGTTGAACATTAAGATAGCATTCTTGAATGGGAATTTGCATGAGGATGTTTATATGTCACAACCTCTAGGGTTTGTGGTTAAGGGGAAAGAGCACATGGTATGCAAGCTAAACAAAGCTATTGCAGTGGCATGAAATCCTATGTTTCATACTTGCACGAAAGATATTGAGGTGCATTACCTTTATGTCAAGGAGAGATGCTATGCAAGAGAGATCAACTTGATGTGTATTTCTACACAAGGAAATGCTGCAAACATTT
Source organism: Lygodium microphyllum (assembly GCF_053477565.2). NCBI lineage: Eukaryota > Viridiplantae > Streptophyta > Polypodiopsida > Schizaeales > Lygodiaceae > Lygodium > Lygodium microphyllum. Next base: position 20,681,366 of record NC_141146.1, on the reverse strand, counting down.
TCGCCAAGGCACTACCTCATGAGCAGTTTGAGGCTTTTGGCAAGTCCTTAAACTTGCCACCCTTTGGTGATTGATCATTCATGTATTTTACCACATTGGCACTGTAGGGTTCCATGTTAGAATTTGCTAATTCTATGGGTAGTGCCTAATGTTTTAGTCTTTAGTTCTTTTTCAGTTCTTAGTGTGAACACAACTAAAGTTATAATTTATGTCACCACTCTTAGAGTTAGAGTTAGACTTAGTTAACTCTAGTTGAGTTAGAGCTAGGTCTATCTTAGACCTAGCTTGTACCTTGCATTCTCATTCTTTTAGTTTAGCAAGTACACTCTACTCTTTTGCTTCAGTATACTCTCATTCTCTCTTTTCTCTCCTCCATAGCCGGTTGTCATTTTCCAACATTGCATCACTATTGGTGATAACTCTTCTATTCCTGTTTGTGACGTGGGAACTATTCCACTTTTGTACAATAGATAGAATTTTCCTGCTAAAGTTCTTTATGTACGAGATTTGGGTTTTAACCTTCTTTCTGTCGATGGTTTGACATAGCTAGGTATATAAGTGGTTTTCACCCAAGATGTTGTGACCATTGAGGATTCTTCTATAGGTGCTATTCTTTGGATAGGTATATAGGAGAGTGGGATCTACAAGCTCACCGCCCTTGTTTGGATTTCTCACAGGCTTGGGCTACTTTGGCATGTCCATGTGGCTGAACTTCGACTTTTGATAGGCTTCTCGAAAGAAGTCAATGGAGGGGCTTCTTGATTTTTCCCCCATCCACACATTATACCCTAGTTGCTTATGGGGCAAGCAACATATGCAGCCTCACCCATTGGTTTCTTCTCGGAGGACTACTACTCGGCTAGAGTTGGTGCATATTAACTTGTGTGGACCTATGGCCACAATCTCTATTGGGAAGGCCAAATATCAAATGCTTATTGTTGATTATTTCAATAGGTACGTGTGGCCATGTTTTTTAGAGTACAAGAGCGAGGCATATCCCTACTTCTATGAGTGGATAGTGTTTGCTAAAAGCAAACTCGAAATTTCAAGGTTTGAGGTGTACAAGCTGATTATGATGGACAATTTTGCTCTAAGGCTTTTGACAGGTTTTGCAAGGAGCATGGCATTTGGATGGAGTACTCCCATTTGAACACACCATGTGAGAATGGTGTAGTGGAATGTGTCAATAGGACCATGCTTGAGATGGCGAGATCAATGTTAGAGCATCGTGGTCTTCCTCATTCCTTTTGGGGTGAGTGGTTGCTACAATGGTGTATATTTGCAATAGGTCTTTGACTTCGACATTATAGGACATGACTCGATATGAGACTTTCTTTGGTAAGAAGCCTCCTATTATCCACTTTTGCGTCTTTGGATGTGATGCTTATGCCTGTGTGAACAAGAAGAAATGGGGCAAGCCCAATCTGAAGTTGCCAAATGAAACCAGCCTTCCTTCTCAGATAGGGTGGTAAAACTTGATCAAGCACAATTCACAACAATTAATTAAAGTGTATAAACTGAAATGCACAATTTACCTTAAGAGTCTTGGACATTGGACATCCTGTTGGCCCCAAAACTGGTGCCCTTTCGGTATTTCTTTAATGTTAATTGCTAATGGATTGAGTGCAAGCTGAGATTCCACAATCTCCTTTGCTGATTCAAAAGCCCCTGGCTATATCAACAAATAGCAAACAATTCGGGCCAATTGCCCTTTGATTTTCACCTAGGACTTACACAAATGAGATCCCAACTGGCCAAATGTTGCTAATTATTCACAATGGATGAGTTGACAGTTGGAATCCATGACAATTCCTTGAATTTCAGGTGCTGATTTTAGTGTACTATGCCCTTGATTGATGGCACAGATCCCAAGGTGGTTGCTAAGCCCTAATTACTGTTGTAAATTAGGCTTTACAGCATAATTTCTCTTGCTCTCCACCAAATCTGGTTGTGATCTTCTCCAAATGGCTAGGAAATGCTGAGATAACCTGAGAATGAACTGGAGAAGGTGAGAGAATGCAAGAGAGAGAGAATTCCCTGATTTTCCATGCAAGAAAATCCCAAAACTGATTGCTGCCTAGTCAAATATGCAATTGAAGTTGTCGCTTGATTCAAGATGTTGTCGCTTGCTGTACCTGCTGCATTAAATGCAGTCGCTTGGTTTGTGAGCTTTCCTATGACCCAATAAAAAGAAAGATACATGTGAGCAGCGATGTGGTATTTCTATTGATGGTGACTCTTTAGTAGGTGTTTCTTCATCATTGACAAAAAAACCCTCCACTACGCTCCTTCCCCTTCCCACTCCCCCTCAATTGCCACCATCGGCCCCTTGTCCCCTTCCTTCCAAGATTGGCACCTCTTCTTCGTGAGTGACTCCTTCCTAGGTCCCTCCTTTTCGTCCTCCACCTTTTGTTGTTCCTCCCCCTTCTTCGTCCTCTTCTTTTCACCATTCCCTGAGGTGTCTTCAGGGGGTTTTGTGCCGTCCAAGGAGGAGCCCTCTTCTTCCGATTAGGGGCTAGACAAGTGCATTATAGGTATTGAAGGCCTTTCAATCTCCCTTGTCATAGGATCAGCCCATTGCCATTCCATAGTGGTATTGACAACTTATGTAGGATTTAGGAGTGCTTCACTTTCTCGAGATACCAGTAGACCCACGTAAATCAGCTAGGATACAAGCCATGGTAGTTCACTATGTGTGAATTGTGCTCTTATGTCACGAATTCTACAGGATCATGAGTCTACCACTATTGATGAGGCTCTTGTAGAGGATGTTTAGTGTTGTGCTATGCAAGAGGAGCTTGATGGTATTGAGCCCATAATCAAACTTGGGAGTTGGTTCCGCATCAAAGAAGCAAAAAGTGATTGGTGTGAAATGAATCTATAAGACCAAATACCTAATTGATGACACCTTGGACAAGTATAAAGCTAGGCTTGCTGCCAAGGGCTTTGCATAGAGGGTAAGCTTGGATTACTCAGAGACCTTTGCACCAATAGCTCGTATGCCTACTATTTGGGCTATTTTGACTCTTGCTGCCCATCATTGATGGCTAGTTTACTAGACGGATGTGAAGTCTATCTTCTTAAACGGTATTTTAGAGGAGGAGACGATGTCGATCAGCCTCTTGGTTTTCGTGTATAGGGGAAGGAGAATCGTGTCTACACGTTGTAGAAGGTCCTCTATTGCGTGAAACAAGCTTCTAGATTGATCGATTCTTTCTACAAAGTGGCTTCCATAGATTAAATTATGACCTCAACCTCTATTATAAGGTTGAGTATGATAGGTGTGTTTTGGTCATCTTGTATGTGGATGACTTGATTATCACAAGGAGTGAGTGATTTCAAAGAGGTAGATCGGACAAGAGGAATTTTGGGGCAAGAGTTCGACACGATTGATTTTGGTATCATTCACTTCTTTCTTGACCTTAAGATCTATTAGTTGCCATAGGGCATTTTTATTTCCCAACATAGGTTATCTCTCCAAACTTCTTTCGGAGTTTGGCATGATTGCATGGACGCAGAGCCCAAGTTGGTGACTACTGGAGATCCCCTTCTAGATGCACCTCGCTATAGGTGCCTTGGCTCTTTGATTTTGCTTAAATATACTATGACATACATTTCTTTTGTGGTGGCATTGCTGTCTTCTTTCATGAAGACATCTATTTAGGCTCATTAGAGAGCTACTTTGTGTGTGTTAGGCTATTTACAGGGGACTTGATCCTATGGGATTATGCATGGAGAGAGGGCCACTCTTGCTGGTTGGAATGACTCAGATTGGGCAATAGATGTGGCGTCCAAATGCTCCACTTTAGGTTTTGCTTTCTCCCTTTGATCGAGAGCTATCTCATGAACCAATAAGAAGCAACTTACCGTGGCATTATCTTCTATGGGGTCAGAGTACCATGCTCTTTGTTCTACTACCTAGGAGGTAGTTTGGCTTTGCCAATTGTTGGCAAAGAAATTGGCTTTCCAAAAACAAAACCCACTTAGCTACGTGTGGATAACCAGAGTGCTCTAGCTCTAGTGAAGAACACAGTCTTTCATACTTGCACAAAGCAAATTAAGGTTCAATACCATTTTGCTCGGAAGCATTCCGAGTTAGCGGTGGCCTTTCCGATTTTGTACTTCTTTCTTGGTTGGTTAGCTAGATTCAAGATTCGTGGGCCATTTATTAGTCCCCCCACATTTTAGATGGTCATTCTCTTTCTGCAAGTGGACAACACACTTCATCTTCAATCTTTTCTTCGTCTCAGTGTTGCCATCATCATCAGCTTGATCTAGTGCCCTCATTAATGCCGTGGACTGTGTGTAGGGATTGATTAGTCCATCATTGTATTCAGCTTTCTATTCATATCTAGTGTAGAGTTATCACTTCATTCTCTTCTCTCTTTCAATCTCTCTCTTCTCTTTTCTGTTTGTGTTCATGTTTCCTGTTTGTTGTACACTCTCACATTTGAAACCCTAATTTTTTGCATGATCCGGATAGCAAGCTGATTTTCCTATTTAGAGCTTTGATATGATCAAGCTAAGTAGAAAGTGCTTCTTGGATGAGTAATAGATAGGAACACACAAAGCATGTGATTGAAATTTCAATGTTGGAGCTTGTTGGATATGAAGAGAGAGATCTCCAATATATAGTGTGGAGATTGGGTGCTCAAAATTGGAAAGTGAAGTCTACAAATGATAAGTGTTTGTTGAAAATGCTGAGTGTTGAGCAAGATGATAAGTGTAGGGACACTTGTCACTTTCAAAATGGCACGTGTCCTATTATAGATACCACATGTCAATTTTCTAGACAGAAGTTTCTAAACCTTCTACTCTAAAAAACTCTCAAATGGTTAAGAATTTGAGATAGTTACAAAAAACAAAATTGTTCTTTGCAAAATTTTGGAGCCTTTGATGTGAAGAAAATTTCCATTCGAGTAACTTTCAAAAAATAGTAAATCTCTTATGTTTTAGGAGTTGCCAAATTTGGATTCTAGAGGAGCTTAGTTGCATAGATTCACCAATTCATAATTTGTTTCTTTGATCATGAGCATCTGGTTTCGCCTTTTAAAACCACTCATTATGGAGACTTTTAGTCAATGTGACCACCCGACTAAAAATGTCTTAGTCATTTGGGCTTTTTGGTACATTGGCATCATTGTTGGGGATGAGTTCATCCCAAGCTAGAGGAAACGAGACATCATCTCTGCAAATTGAACTTTCATTAGATTGAGCTAGTTCTAGGGCTAGCATTTAGAGTAGGAGAATGTCCAAAAGAGGGTTCCGGACATTTAGAGTGATCGGGAGTTGCGTGTAGATTGCCAAGAGTTTTAGGGTAGTGTAGAGACCATTTGTGTAGTGTTTGGGTAGCTAAATGTTGCTTCTTATCATTACAAATGTGTCATAGGTAAAAAGAAGCAAAAAATCCACCTTAAAAAAAACTTTGAAATTTGAGGCCAATTGTTGTTTGATTGTTTTTATTACTTCATTCTTGTTGCAATAGGAGTAGGATTAGGTAGGAAATCTTTTGATTGCATCAAAAATTGCATTGCGAAAGTCCAACTCAGTAACGACTTATGGCATGTGAGTTCAAAGAGGGCAAAAATCAATTCAGACCATCAAAGAAACTTGTAGCCAATGCTATTAATCTTTTCACTTACTTCAAATGGCTCATAATTTCTTACTACCAGCCACTTGGAAATCTTGCCCAAGCAAACTAACAAAGGGTGGTTTAGAATTGGCTGAAGGTGGTGGTAGCCATTTTGAGGGTGGAGAGCAGCTGAGAGAGAGGAACTAGCCATTAGGGAACACCTAGAATCAGGCGACGGCTGATTGTGTAATGTGACAAGATAGCGCCAGCAAGATTCCTTTCCTGCTTAGTGAGAGGTGGTGACAGATTTTAGGTATTTATTGCTGGCCGACCTGATCATATTTATGGCATATTTTTGGCCTGTCTATTCAGGCATTCCCTCCTGTGTCATATTGATTCTATAGCTGCATACTTCCATAGTAGGGATTAGGGGAGAGAGGGACTGCGACTGTGTTTACAGCCTGGGTGACCATCTGCTAAGCCAAAACAGCCTTTTTTCTAGTGTTTTACTCTGCATTTTGCAGCCTACTATTTAGTTTACTGTTTCTGCCTTCTTTCAGGGCTGAGGTGATCTGTTTACCCTGTTGTACGGCTACATTTATTGCATACTCTGTCTGCATTTTTGCTTCAGCTCTCTGCGTCTCTAGGTTTTGACCCTTTGAAGGATGGGTGATAGTATTTTCAGGCCTCTTGCTGTTGCTGACTCCTTGTTTGATCTTTGCCTGGCTGCGTTTAGTCTAGTTTCTCCTAATTTCTTTTATTTGTACCGCAATTGTCTTGTTTTCTGATCAACCTCTGTGATTCACTGCTCACCTTTAGGGAGAGTTCTTGTGTATTCAGTTGTCATGTTTCTCTACACCACACTCTTTGTATTGTAGATCCATTCTCTGTGTGTTTTCATTATTGCTTGAACTCTTGAAACTCTTGTGAGTATATATTTTTTGTCACACATCTATCCCTCAAGATCTCTTGTCTCTACTCATTTTCTCTATATCTCCCTTATCATGGCTCCTCCAGCTCCTCATACTGATGCTCAACATGCAACCATTGTTTCCTCACCTACGAGTGGTATGTTGGATACTTATTGTGTTATTCCAGTTTCAGAGGAGTGACATACGGAAGAAGAAGAAGTCTTAATGCTATTATTATGACAAGAAGGAACATCTTTGGAAGGATTGCAAGACATTAGTAGCTTTACGGATGTAGACACAGACAGTGACGACGAGAATGACTCTCTTGATGAGTCTTCCTCGTCTTTAGGTTTGGGTTTAGGCTCTTGCCATGCGGCCTTGGCGATGGCTATAGGGGCCTCCCTTCTAGCTTGCTAGTACAGGTGTTGTAAGACATTCCTCACAACTCTCATGTGCCAGAGAGAAACTATGAGAGGGTGGTGAGGTGGGACAGTTGTGCCTCATCTATATGGGTGCACAAGATCCAGAGAGGGGTTTCCTTGACGCATTGACAGAAGTCTAGCAGGTTTTCATATTGTGGAGTTAGGATTGACATCTAGGTTCATGATGAGGTGTTTGATAGAGAGCGGACTTGGCTCCTATACTAAGTTCGCATAAGGGGACACTTTGGTGGTCTTGCCAAAGGCGGGGAATCCAGTCATTTATGTGTTGCGGCATTTGTGACAGGATGGTCACATGTGCTATTTCAGAGACATTGTTGAGAGACATAGAGTTTTGCTATGATTCTTCTCTATTTTTCAGCAGTTGGTACGATCAACATCAACATTGGGTTCTCTCCTAGAGGCACCATGCTAGTGGCTTGCACATCCACTGCTTGGGTATCTATGGTTCTATTTGATGAACATTGTTGGATGTAGTATGATGGATTCTTATCATTGTATATTGTATTGTACTTGTCAGAGTGCAGCGATACGGAAGCGCGGGACCAAGACTGAGAGAGAGTGAACACACACACACACACACACACACACACACACACACACACACAGAGAGAGAGAGAGAGAGATTTACGAAAAAAAAAAGAGAGAGAGAGAGAGAGAGAGAGAGGAGACAGTGTCTCTTCGGAGACATCTGATAAAATTGGAACGATACAGAGAAGATTAGTATGGCCCCTGCGCAAGGATGACATGCACAAATCGAGAGAGAGGAGATAGTAAAACAAGAAAATCTGCAGTGTAGAATACTGTATAGGAATGCAAGAATATACATGGGTGCAGAGAAAATATGTGCGTATGTCTCTGCCTTGAGAACCTCGATCTTCGTCAGCGCGCGTGCTGTCAGTCTCAGTAGGTTGTCTCTGTCAGATGTCAGATGTGTGTGTCCAAGTGCTAGACTGGACTACTGCTATAAATAGCAGAGGAAAAATACCAAAAAAATGACTAGAATCAGATCGACTGCTTGAAATTGTTCGACGGCTATTGTACTTGACCGACTGATGACGTGGCAACTGTTCGGCTGCTAACGTGGTTGCGACTGCTGACATGGCATCGATTGCACTGTCCATATTACTTGTTACAACTCTGCTGTCTAGGAAATGACTCTCTAACACCCCCTCTCAAATCTTGGATAGGTCAAAAGACTGAGGGATCTAGCATGTCTCCGAAGAAGAGCCTGGGGAAGCGCCTTCATGAACAAATTTGCAAGATTATCCTCCGTCTTGCAATACTCCATATCAATGGTCCGATCCAAAAGTTTCTCACGAATGAAGTGATATTGGATCTCAATGTGCTTCGTCCAGGCATGGAATACAGGATTCCGTACCAAGGCAATGCAACTCTCATTGTCTCACCGTAGAAGAGTAGGATGAGTCTGGGGGCAGCCAAGCTCCTCTAGCAATCTCCAAAGCCACACAATCTCACATGTGGTGGAAGATATGCCCTGATACTTCGCCTTAGTAGAAGAAAGGGCAACTGTGGGCTGCTTCTTGCTACTCCAATAAATAACACCTGGACCTAATGTAAAACAGTAGCCTGTAGTAGACCACCGGTGGTCCACATCGCCAGCCCAATCCGAGTTGCTCCAACCTGCAAGAACAAGATCGGAAGCAATTTGTACCTGCTGGATAAGAAATCCCTAAGTCAGAGGTCCCCCTCCAATATTGAAGAATCCTCAGGGCAGCTTGCCAATGCACCTGTTTGGGTTCACTCATGAATCCCGCCAAAAGACCAACAACAAAACAAAGATCAACACGAGTGTTGGGTAGCCAATCAACTGACGATAACGGGAAACATCCATCAAGGGAGAAGCTGAGTGTGAAGTGGCCTTCTAGTTCGGATCCATAGGAGTAGAAATGGTCCGACAAGTCTCCATCTCAAAAGTCACCAAGAGCTCCTGAATGTATCTTTGTTGAGAGATGAAAATCCCCCTCTGAGACTAATAAATCTCGTGACCCAAGAAGAAATGAAGAAGCCCCAAATCCGTCATCTCGAATGTTTGATGTAAAGTTGTCTTGGTCGCTTGCATGGTCACGTGTAAGAATCAAATCATCAACATACAATACAAACAACACACGACCAGCCTCAGAAGTGTGCACATAAAGTTGCAGATCGACCTTGGAGCACCGATATCCCAACTTTAACTAAGGAAACGAGTTAATCTTCTCGTTCCATGCACACAGAGCCTGCTTGAGGCCATACAAGGCCTTCTTCAACCTGTAAACTTTCCCATCCAAGGATCCAAAGCCTCTTTGTAAACTTTCCCATCCAAGGATCCAAAGCCAAGAGGTTGCTCTACATAGATCTCCTCTTGCAAGTCACCATTAAGAAAGGCCGACTTCACATCCAACTAATAGACAGGTCATCTCCTATGGCCAACCAAGGCAAGAACAGCTTGAATAGTCGCTATACGAGCAGTGGGGGCAAAAGCATCATGGAAGTCAATGCTTGGGCGTTGAGCAAAACCTTTAGCAACAAGGCGAGCCTTATGCTTGTCCAAAGAACCATCACTAAGGTACTTGGTCTTGAAGATCACTTAACGCTAATCACCTTCTTGTGAGAGGGATGAGGCACAAGGGACCAAGTGCCATTCCTCTCAATAGCCTCCAACTTGGCTTCCATAGACTTTCGCCAATGGTCGGACTGCAAAGCCTTCTTCACAGAAGTGGGCTCTTAATTCTGCATAACACGGGTCATCAAACAATAGCTAGAGCAAACAAGCTCTGTAAAATGTGCCTGATTCCTTCGTGACCTCCGCGGTCCATTCTACATTTCCCACTCCTCAAGGACCCCCTTGATCCCTAAATCTCGGTGTGTCACGGGCCTAATGAGGAGGAGGCCGGACCTCTCCCTATTGCTCTCCGTTTGCTGAAGACTTGGGTACATCCACCGGCAGAAGCTCCATTGGGGGGCCGGTGTAAGGGAAGACTCTGAATCAGAAAAAGAATCTCCATCAAGAGGCTCTGGCTCCAAAGGAACTGTCTCGGGAGCCCAACTCTCCCCTGAATCTCCAAGGACGGGGTGCTTCTCACCCCCCTTTGTGGCCGGAACTTCCATGAACCGCACATCTCGGCTCGTGTAGACAGCCCGCTTGACGGGATCAAACAACCGATAACCTTGGGATTGGGAGCTGTAACCAACAAAAACTTGTCGTTCGGAAGCCACTTCGAACTTGTCACGCTGCATCTTCGGGATGTGCACATAGGCGTCATACCCAAAGATCTTGAAATAAGAGACATCGGGCTTAGTCCCAAAGTAAGCCTCAAAAGGTATCATTCTGTCAACAGCCGAAGTGGGAGATCGATTGAGGATGTGAACTGCAGTAGCCACTGCCTTGGCCCATAGAAACTGGCGTGTCTGTCGGTGCTCCATCATGGTGTGTGCCATCTCGATCACACTTCGGTTCTTCCGCTCCAAAATGCCATTTTCTTGAGAAGTGTTGGTGTTAGCAAACTCTTGGTGAATGCCCCTATGTGCACAAAAATAAGCAAACTCATTAGACACAAATTCACCACCCTTGTTTGAGGGCAAGGTCCTCAATCGCCGGCCAGATCGGTTCTCCTCAAAGAGAAGCCAATTCTTAAAGTGGGAGAAAGCCTCCAACTTCAATGTCAAAAAATAGGCCCATGTCTTCCTACTGTAGTCATCTACGATCAACATGAAGTACAAGCTCTCCTTCAGGGACTTGGTCCTCATCGAGCCACAAAGATCCGTAGGTACAAGCTTCATAAGGGAAGTAGGTCGCCGTGAAGCTTTGTTGGGAATCGCATCCGAATGTAGTTTCCCACTAATGTAGGAGACACATGGCTGTTGGCTCAACACTGTCTTGCAAATCTTGAACAAACGATCCTCGTGACGCCTTCCGAAGGTACTCATAGTTCAGGTGGCCAAACCAAGCATGCCAAAGCTCGGACTGTGTCTGAGAGGTAAGAAGAAGAGAGGTAGAAGCTGTAGAAGACTTCAATTTGTAGATGTCGTTCTCCTCATATCCTGAAGAAAAAACCTTTCTCGATCCACGATCAAGAACTCGAACATCACTGACAAACTCCACCAAGTGGCCAAGAGAACAAATCTTATGAATCGAAAGCAAGTGATACCCTAAACCGGGCACATGCAACACCTGGGAAGTGTGGGTACCACCACGTCCATCTGGAATCAACTGCATCTCACCCCGCGTAGCAATAGACACAAAAGAGCTATCTCCAATGAGAATCTGCCCATGCAAAGGTCGCAAATGGGCAACATCAAGGAGAGAATGATGTGCCATGAGGCACCACTATCCACGATCCACTCTCAAGCTTGGGGAGTTGTCATTGCAGCATCAAAAGTCTGCGGTGTAGGGTCCTCAATGACTACTAAGTGTAGAAAAGTAGCTGATGAGGGTGCAGCCCCCTCTCCAAAATCCTTCGGGTCCTTCTTGGTGTCCTTCTTATCTTTGTCAGGGCAATCCTTCTTCCAATGACTGGTCTTACCACAAACATGGCAAGTCGATTCCTTCTCCTTGTCCTTATAGGATTTGTTGTCCTCCTCTTTTTGGTCCTTCCCCTTCTTCTGAGAGGCTTGATCAACCAAAGCCTTCAATTTGGAAGCATTCTGTCCCTTCGGCAATTCCTCTTGGTCCAAGACCATAGGAACCAGCTCTTCCCACCGAAGAGTCAACTCCCGCTTGGATGCAATAAGAGCGGAATAAAAAGTACTGAATTGTGGCGCCAACTAGGACAATAAAGTGATCGCCATGTCTTCAGAGGAAATAGGCTTCCTCACATTTTGAAGCTGCTCAAGCTTGTTGATGTGTTTCCAAAGCGAAGAAGACTTATTCATGGACAAGGTCCGCATCTGCATCTCCAAAGAAACCCTCTTCATTAGGGTCATCCAGTTATACATCTGGTCGAGCTCTAGCCATGTCTCTCGAGCCACTATCAAGTGCTCGATGTGAGCTATCATGGCTGTAGTACAAGACAGAAAAAGAAAAGAATGAATCCTGGCATTCAATTTGTCCCAATGAGATTGGGCCTTGGTTAACTCCGTACGAGCATTGGAAGAGAGTTTGGACTCATCTCTCATCAAGGGCCGGTTAATCTCCTCCATCACAAGCTCCGCCAAATCATAAGACTCTAGAATGGCCAACATCATCATGTGCTAGATGCGGTAATTGTCACCATCAAGCTTCCGATCTGATGGAAGAGCCGGTAGGACAGGCACCTTCCTGTCCATGATTGCCTAGAACTCCAAGTCAGTCTCTGTAGACATGTTCCCTGCAATGCGTGCACAAACGCAAAAGCAGCCCCTTTGTGACTGTGAAAAACGCAGCTTGTTAGGACTCTTTCCTCCACTTCCCGAATCTTCTTCAGTTGATGGAGGCGATGAAAAGGTAAAATCTGCAATGGAAGGCCTAAAACTCAGCCTTCCTTTCCTTCAAACAGCAACAACTTGCAGCAAATTCACCAACTGGACTCCTTTCCCACATGCCCACACTCGCTTTAGCCTAGTTCCAATGTGCAGCCCTCCCCCTCGTCCTCGAATGCTGGAAACGCAGCCTTGTGTGGCGCTGAAATCTCCTCTTCAGGTAGGTTTTTCAATCAGTCAGCCCGATTTCACCGTTCTGATACCATGTCAGAGTGCAGCGATACGGAAGCGTGGGACCAAGACTGAGAGAGAGTGAACATAGAGAGAAGAGAGAGAGAGAGGAGATAGTAAAACACAGAAAATTACAATGTAGAATGCTGTATAGGAATGCAGGAATATACACAGGTGCAGAGAAAATGTCTGCGCATGTCTCTGCCTTGAGGACCTCGATCTCCGTCAGCACGTGTGCTAACAATCTCAGTAGGCTGTCTCTGTTAGATGTCAAATGTGTGTGTCCAAGTGCTGGACTGGACTGCTATAAATAGCAGAGGAAAAATACCAAAAAAATGACCAGAATTAGGTCGGCTGCCTGAAACTGTCTGATTGCTGCTGTACTTGACTGACTGATGATGTGGCAACTGTCCGACTGCTGACGTGGCATTGACTGCACTGTCCGTACTGCCTGCTCCAACTCTGTTGTCCAAGGAATGACTCTCTAACAGTACTAGATCACCCATGATCTGAGAGAGGTTGTTGAAAAGACGGATATGTCAATTAGGTTGGCACATTTAGATATTTTAGGCATTTTCTATTTGTCATTTTTATAATGATTAAGGCATTTATTGCTGGTCGGCCTGATCATATTGATGGCATATTTTCCAGCCTATTTATTCAGGCACTCCCTCCTCCTAGGTCATATTGATTGTATCACTCTACATACTTCCGTAACAGGTATTGGTGGAGAGAGGGAGCGAGTGCCTGTGTCCATATGGCTGGTGACTGACATCGTTTTTGTACTTTCTCATGTCTTGGTATGTGGATTCCATTTCCTGAGCATTTTTTCTTTGTGAGTTCTTATGCAGTGTTCTTGTTTCCATTGTAGTGTTTCTTCTTTTCTCTTCACTCTTGTGTTAAACATTCTGTGACAGCAATTTTCTACACTTCCGTTGCTACATCCACTCCTAACACTTTCAAAGTTGTTGGCATGATTAGAATCGCCATCAAAACTACCATTCAAAAGATTCTCTCTTCAGTTGATTTTCTTTCCCTTTCCCCCCCCCCCCCCCCCCCCCCCCCCCCCCCCTTCTAACAAATTCTCAGCACTTTACATACAGCCATTGAATGTGTACAACAGAGATATTTGTTGTCAAAACCTTGATTTATAGCAAAAATTAGGGTTTCTCAACCATCTCAAAGACCGTGCCCATCGATTGAAGATCAATGATCAGAGTAGCAGCTTTGATTGAAGAAATTACTGCTAATCTGAAGGATTTGCCTATTCTCATTTGATTGTACTCGCATGCAAAATCAATTTGTGCTCAAATTGAAGCCTAATCACACACACACACACACACACACAGAAGCGTATATATTTTTCATGAAGGGTAATTGTATTAATGAGCAAAACACAAAATTCAGAAGTGTAACATGACTACAAGTAGAAAGGGTCTATATAACCAACAAGGGAACCAAAGAGATTGCAGTGTGTGAAGAAAGCAAATCTTGTCGAGGAAGGATATTCACTAGCTCAATGATGTCAAGCTGCCAATGGAGAAGGCCTCTGAAACAGGCAATATAAATCTGCACTCTAGAAGCAGAATCAAATGGGGTATCATAGATGACCAGCAACAACAATTATATTGATAATTGTTGGTGCTGGTCATTTATGGCAGGCTATTGTATTGAAATTCGAAGGACGTCAGTCCATATGTGTTGAATCAGGTTACGAATCACCCTATCCAAGCAAGGAAGGCTGGTTTCAATTCCTGCCATAAATTTGGCCGGTTTCAATTCCTGCCATAAATTTCTCTTCTCTCTTTTCAGTGTGCATGTTCTTGGAGCTGTCCCTTGCTCTCCTCTTTCATGTTATCTTCCTTTTTTTTTGAAAATATCTGCTGCTGCTGCTTCTCGAATCTCCTCCCCTTGTCATCCCTTTTTAACTGCTGTTACTGTCCATTGCTTCTCCTCCTCCTTCCCTTTGATGTTTTCCTTCTGATTGTTGATAGGGGGCAGTAGCCCAAAAAGGAAGTTGTGGGTGTGGATGTACGTAAAATTAATTGTTGGATGTCCATTTTTGTCATTTTGAAGTGAAAAGTTTTTGTTTAGATGTTCAAAGTTTAGCTCTCAATGTGGCAGGGTTACCCTTTATAATGGAACATATTAGAGGATCCAGAGTAGCATGTGTAAACATAATGTGTTTCCATCTGTTTTAGCAGGTATGGATCTCCAAGCATGGCTGAAATTGAAAGCTTTTCCACCATCTATAATAAGAAACTTGAATTGGCTGGACAAAGTGGATTAATCCCTGACAATCTCTCTCTCGAAGTAAGTTACAAGGATTTACTGGTGTTTTACTAAGGTGCACTGTCAACTGTTGGATCAGAGTGAAATAAGTACATTGTTGTGCCTTGTCTCCAATGTTAACAGGTTTCCTCACCCGGAGCTGAAAGAGTGGTGCTGGTCCCAGATCAGCTACTTAGGTTCAAAGATTTGCCAATGTTTGTGAGGTACTTGGAAGAAACAGACAGTGAGAACACAACAGCTGAAAAGGATGGAGTTTTGGAGCTGCAACATTTTGATAGCGAAGCAGGGATAACTGTTTGGAAAATAGCAAATGTGCGAGTGAACAGAGACCTAGCTGGTAAGGGCAGGGGTCTGAACAGAAAACAAAGAGACTGGAGACTCCAACTCCCTTTGTCATCGTTACGCTTTGTTCGCCTTTATATGGATATTTAGAATGAACTCTGCTGGTTTCTAGCTGTACTGGCTCGCCCTTGAAAGCAGTCACACCTGAGTTCTAAGGATACTTTGGAAGGAGGTAAACACACTTCTCTCATCACAGAAAGTGTCCTTTTTTTAAGGAGGCATAGGAAGCGTGTACAATTTTGTTGTTCATCCATTGATGGCAGCATTTTGCATGGATTGTATGCCCAAGATGGGCATACTTTGATTGCAAAGCATAACAGATGACTCTTTTCCACGATATCGATTTAAAGCAATGGCATAGAGCAGAGTACTACTCCTGAGGGCATGGTCAGGGAGAATAGAGGCATAGACTTAGGGTTGCTTTAGCATTTATAACCTAATAAATGAGATGACACAGTTTGGGCCTAAAGCCAAGTTTTTTCCTGAGTGCAACTATGAAACCTCAGTGGAGATTGCAGAGGGCTTCAATGAGATCCAATTGCAGCAGTTTCACATTCGGTTTAGAGTATTCTCAACTTACACATTCATTGTTATTGATGAATTGTGGGGTGCTGAGTGGAAACATGTGTAGGGTGAGAGGGCCACTACAATGCCACCTTAGCTGGAACGTTTTGCATTCTAAGGTGGTGGAAATAAGACGAATTTGAGGTGATAAGTTGCTGCTCATCGCTGATAAGAAGTTATTAAATACGCAATGGAGCTCATGATTGCATGTGGCATGTGGATGACAATTTTTTGTGACATAGTTACAAGCCTTTTTTTCCCCCACACTTGAATTGACCTCTCAATCTCTCTAAAGTGAAGCTAGGTGTCATTTCCCACACTATAGATGGAAAAGTTTCCGACTTGGTTTATAGAGCCTCTACTTCGGCGAAGACCGGGGGGAGGTATGATGTCGGAATATTATTGTTTGACTCTCATATATAAAATCCTTAATACTTTTCCAACCACACCCACAAACATCCATACCAAGGCACTAACATTTTTACATAACAATCTATTTATATAAACTCAAACATTCTCAACTTGAGACCATTGCATAATCCCTATCTTGGATAATAATACATCCATGCAAGTCTAGCAACAATCATGACTTGTGTGTTCTTGTCTCAATTGATCCCTTGGGAACCTTAGATACAACTTGTAGTTTACCATTTGATGTAACCTTATTAGTGGATTTTTTTAAAGGAACAAAAAGTGGTATTTGAGCTACGCTCAAGGTCACAAGTTGGACTTGATGAGGATTTTGAAAGTTGGTTCGAGGATTGTCTTAGTAAAAATGCTCCTAGCATTGTGGTCTTACTCCAAGGGCCTTACAGGGTTGTGGAGATTGTGTAATAACTTTTCTCAACTCAACTTCCTCAAGTTTAAAATCTATCCATTAAGCTAGGTTTTCTTATCAAATTGTGAGAATTCTCCTTGTAAGTCACTTTAGTAAACAATTCATCCTTATCTTGATTTTGAAAGTGTTTGTACAATACCCGGGTATTATTCAAATTAAAGTTCTATTGATTCTACTTGCTAGGGTTAGTAGAGTAATCCCTCTGACAAAATTAGGGTAAAACAAGAATCTTTGTGGCATCAAATATTTGGTAGGATTAGTAGAGTAATCCCCATTTCTCATAGGCCATGCTACATGTTGGTTGTCACGCCATTGATACACGCTGTATATTCCAAGCATTTGTTGTAAGTCACTACATCTACCCATGGACTTGGTTGTATTAGACCCAATTGAAATGTTCTCCTCAACTATGTCGTGAAAAAATGTTTGTTTGGGTAGAAAAGCTCTATCCAAATGGCTTTCTTCAATATTAACTTGACGAAAAATCTAGTATTTATTGGTTAGTCACATATGTATGCAAATATTTTGCCAAGTGGCTTGTAGAATTGTAAAGGATGCCTTAATAGGGTAAGTTTGTAAACCTTAAAATATCTAGGATGAACAAATCTACTTCCTTTTCAACTTGCTTCCATCACTCAAGTTTTATTACTAGTGCACTTAAAATATCTAATAAAATATCTAGGATGAAGTGTGATTGCTAGGTGCACTAGTAATCAAATGTACTTTTGAGAATTTAGGTGTAAGTTTATGAACTCATTTGAATTACCATATGCATAGATTTCATTTTTCCTTTGATGCTTAGCTCTTGCAAAAGATTAGAAATACCTAGAAAATGGACATAATGAAAAAGAGGCATGCGCCTACTATTGGAGTTAGTTGTTGATTTTTTGATAATACACATGTTTATGCACATTATGTGTACAAAAATCTCACACACAATGTGCGTGCAGTTAAGACACATCTTGGTGCATGTTTGAACACACTCATCTAATATGGAAATTTTAATATCCTTTTTTTCCTCATAAAAGATTAAAACTTAAACACTTGTTTTTTAATAGTCAAAAGAGATCCTTAAATTCACTCTTGAGATACCAGACCTTATTTAGCCATTCATAAAAGATTGTTATTTATGGGAGGTTTCTTGTATATGTATGTAACAAAGAAGGGTTTCATATATCTTTAGATATGTATATAGCCTAATGTCATAACTTCCTTGGAATTGAGAACTTGGATCTATGATGACCTTTATGGTGCATAGTTGATGTGGCTTTGTGCAACATCTATAGATGATCGTGGACTTTGGCAAATAATCATCTCCGATTGATTTAGTGAGCCACATGGTTTACCAATCTAAAAAAGAAGATAGTAGTTAATTGATAAATCCAAGTTTTGAATTACAAGAAACTTATTATATTGATCCCTAATAAGGTTGGACATATGGTTGCAAATATATTAACCTTGATCCTTATTAACATACATATTTAGGGATATATCAAATTCCTTTTTTTTTTTCAAAATTCATGTATAACTCTATGGCTTGCCTCCTAATATCTCAATCCTTTGGGAGGCAAGCCAAGATTCTCTAAAGATATTATGTAGTTGGAGGTAAAATTTTTATAAAGATGTCCATCCTAGATAGTTTAGTAAATTTGAGGTTTAATATGAATTGAGTTGAAACTCTATACTTCAAATATCACAAATCTAAAGCCTTAAATTTTACAATTAACAAAATTTGAAGGTAAACATCATAATGTCTACCAAAAAAGCTAGTGGTAAACATTGTTCCAAATTAGTCTAAAGAAAGATTATGTAAGAGGTCAATGCAATGGAAAGAACAATCATCATATGGAGCAACACAATGAAACATGTTCAAATTGAGAATTTCACTTGTTCCCTATCTATATATATATATATATATATATATATATCTCTCTCTCTCTCTCAGAACGTTGCTTTCATTATCCCTTCTAAGGGGGATTTGCTCCATTATGTTAAGGTATGACATTCTCTCACTAGAAATGCCTTGTGGTTTTCCTTTTGGAGATTTGTAAGCTTCAAGATAGACTAGCCAACATGTGGCAAGGGTAGAGGCACATAACTCTACCATAGAGGAGATGATATCCCCTTAGCATAACTCCATGATGGACCTTGTAGATGTGTACATTTGATGTCATCATGACATTGGTTCTTCTATAAGTTCTTATTGATCAATTATAATTCTCTCTCTCTCTCTCTCTCTCTCTCTCTCTCTCTCTCTCTCTCTCTCTCTCTCTCTCTCTCTCTCTCTCTCTCAAACCGATAATTAACTCATATGGTAACTCTCTTGTAGCCTTAGTAGGTCATGTTCATTCATGCCAATGGCTCCTAACTGTGCAATGTATATGAATCTTGAGGTATATCGTTTTGTCCTATGCACCTTTGAGCCATCGTAGGGGATAGTAATATAACTTTCTTTCTTTCTCTATGTGCACGTGCATGCATACACATGTACTAACCTAGATTTGGTGCCAAAGCTCTTTATCTACTTTTTTAGTCTCTCTAGTCTATGAGTTCAAGGGGTACAAAAAGCAAAGTGCAAGGTACAATTCAACTACACCTTAGAAGGTACAAACCTCTTAAGGCTCAAAACCAATTGGCATCATGGGAAGTTTGAAAGCTATCGACTAGATTGATTCATGCACTTCACCTCTTTGTCCTAATCTTAAGTTTACTAAAGGGAGAGACCATAACAATTATTATTAAAAACCATGCTTACCATACTTGTCATTTACAATGTCTCAAGAGAACAACGAAGGAACAATGGAGAATGTGGCAAGAAGCATATGTTGAGAACCAAATAAAAGATCAATGAATAGATACGTATGATCCAAAAGAGTTATATCAAAAGCCTTCAAAGTAAGATTCAAGTTGCAATGAGCCCTTGTTTAAAAATGTTATTAGATCAATTCAATATGGCATGGCACATAAGATACTCAAGGTCCCACAATAGCAAGAGGGATGATTTGTCACCAAAGCATATCTCATGGTGTCATGTTCTAATTGGATTGCAAAAATGTAACTTTGAGCTATGGATAATTCTCAATTTTGTGGTGGTTCAAAACAAGTTGCACTCACAAATAAATGCACCTACTTTGCATGAGCAAAGAGGACGCTTGCAAAACACTTATATGTCTCTTGCTTATGTAGGGTTTGGTTAGATGTAATAACCAGAAACTCAGTTCAAGTTTGGAGCTACTTATTGCATTACATATGCCATGAATAGGAAAGGTGGCATTCAACATTAGTGGGATAATAAACTAATGAGCAATAATGTTTCCACAAATGAAAGAACATAAACAATAGATATGATTCACTCTTTACTCCATAAATGGGACCCAATGTATACGAGGGTTCACTTACTTTAATCACTCCTTTTTTTTTCTTTTGCACTTGAATATCTATTTTTGCTAATATATTATAGGCTTTCTATAGTGTTAAACATCTAGAATAGCATTAACTCATTACAAATTATTGAGCTAATTATTGGAAGAGACTTGTTGCCACTTCTTGACACAAGGGTAAGAGCATTAAACATGATGAGAATAAGCCATTTAAAGGCTGTGATGTTGTTCTTTGCTAAGCAATCCCTAAACATAACACATGGATCTTTAGCAACAAGTAGCATTATGACTCCACATTTATGAAAAGTAAAATGTTTTGGACTAACAAAAATTGTTCAGAGGGCAACCAAACTTTCATGCATGTGCTCAATAAAATTAGGATGGGCAACAAGAAACCATTCTCAAGGCAACCATACATTCATGTGTGCACTCAATAAATTTATGATGGACAACAAACAACAAATAACATATATTGCTTGAGTTTAATGTTTTTTTACAAGCCAGTTGTGGACACATAACATGATGCAACTATTTATCTTCCAATTGCATGACAAGTTCATTCCCATTTGTATGACCTCAATTGTCTTCTATTTTAGAAAAGGAAGATAAACTTAACTTATCTACATGTTTCGTATCTATTATCGAAATGAACGAAGCAATAAAAAGAACTATTGGCCTTGCAAATATCCAAATGTATTTAGTATGCTTGCACACAAATCCAAATGTTAGACTTATACATTTGCCTCTTTTTATTAGATTAGCCTATAGTTTTGTGTGGCTTATAGCTAAACCGTTTGAACATTATATTGCTTAAGTACTACAAAACATTATATTATAGCTATGTCATACATGTACATTATGTTGATCAACGGCTCTAAAACTCCATATGTTATCTCA
Source organism: Lygodium microphyllum (assembly GCF_053477565.2). Taxonomy (NCBI): domain Eukaryota; kingdom Viridiplantae; phylum Streptophyta; class Polypodiopsida; order Schizaeales; family Lygodiaceae; genus Lygodium; species Lygodium microphyllum. Next base: position 20,660,499 of record NC_141146.1, on the reverse strand, counting down.
TCTAAACCAATCTTTGTTATACAACACGCATGACGTAAATGCATTTTATTGAAGTGGACGCTATGGCAAGTAACTTTAAGGTCATAAATAAGGGCATGCCAACCAAATTTCCTCATTTTTCATGTGATATTGCAATCGTTTAAGGTTAGTGTATTCTATTCACTTGTTTCAGATCTTCATTATGTGTGTAATTTCTAGTGCTAGATCATGTTAGAGATATTTATAGGTTTACAAGGCACAAAATGTTTTCAAAACCAATGTTTTTCATATTTCATCACTATAGAAAGCATGTAAACCTTCTTAAAGTAATGTGTGCCAATAAAAAGTAAGCCTCTAGCAAGAAAACCTCATAAAGTGCAATCTCACATGCACATTTGTGATTACACTGGTAACTGTCCATGAATATCCACCTTCGAGTTTTTTGACTTGAGGATGCAAAGGGTATTGATTGATGAAACGAGGCACCTACTTAGGAAACCTATTCGTGAATAACATTGTAGGTGGGTGAAAAGAAGACCTTTACCTTCAAAAAGTGTAGGTTCATTTTCAATGTTTCTAAATTTTTATAATTGATAATTTGGAGCTTGAAAGGCCAACAATTTGAGTGCAACTATTTCACCCAAATATTGGGTTAACCAGCAAGCTTTTCAACTATTTCTGAAATTTTTGAAAACCCTCTCAAAAGTGCACTCGGCGTAAAAATGCAGGTCTAATTTCCAAAGCAAGAAAGATGTGATTATGTGCTGCTAATCAAATAAAAATGAATGGATCGATCATCTTTGTTTCATGGTGTAGTGGTTATCACGGCTGCTTGTGCTTTAAAATCAGAAGGTCATGAGTTTGAGACTCATTGGGACCACAAAAAATAAATTTTATGACCACCTATCTCTCCTGGGCATGAAATATATTTATTGCACATTGTTGCCTTCCAGGCAATAAATTACTTTTCAATCCAGTGGGTTTAAATCCCTTGATAATATCAACTATATCCTCCCAATGTTGTTTCAACATATAACATTGTGAACATCGATATGCCCTAGCAACTAGATATTGGCAATTGGTATAATGTCTTCCCTTGGGTACAGACATAATCCAATCCATTAGCCCATGCCACATTGGGGCCCCAAGAGCATTTTCTAGTCTAGGTGCTTCTAGATCCATTTTTATGGTTTCTTTTGTACGTGTGCCAACTACGTTATAACGCTCGGTTTTCTAATTCTTTTTATCTGGATAGATGTTGTATTTGAATTCATCTTTATCATTCGAATGAGCCTAAGTATCTCATTCTTTGAATTTTACCATTACATGAGAGGGCTCCACAAAAATCATAACTCCATGAGTATTTTGTAGAAAATAACCACCAGTTTTTGCACCTACAAAAAAAAAAGAAGTTGTCTTCAATCTGTTGATACAACCACACTATGCAACCAATAGGGTAGAAGGTGTGGTAATTACCAATTTTATACCAAAAATTAATAATGTTGCTAGTTCACATAAAGACATTTCCTCTATAATTGTAAATATGCAAAGTACCTATAAGGTACTTGATTCTACAATCAAACAATTGTAGAATCTCTTGGAATTTTCTATTAAGTGTATGAATCACCCTTTCCTTTTCCATTAAACGATAAGAAGACAATGGACTAAACAATCCTCTATTTGGAATTTCTTTCAATACAACTCCATTGGTGGAGACAATGTCTAATCTACTATCCTCGAATAAACATCACAAACATAATTAAGAGGAATTGAGGATTGACCATTTCAAACAATATCAATGGTAGAGTATAGATGGTTATTAACTAAATGGTCACATGCTCAAATCCTATTCAAGGAGATTCATTGATTTGAAGTCCAATAAAAACAAAAGGACTAATATATTTGATAATGCAAGTGATGTCATAGGTTGCTAGTAAGATAGACAACTTGATTTGCTCTAAATGCCAAAAGAGGGGAAAATATAACAAGTAGAAGTAGTTGGATGCCCCTCTTTATGTGTTCTCATGATGTATTGAATATTTCTAGAAAACTTAACTCTATATATATATATATATATATATCAAACTCCCATTCAATATTTTTCTACACATACACCAAAAACCCATGTTGGCCTTGATTCATGTCCATGGATGGTGACACCAAAGGATTCGATACTATGGTTTTCTAAAGATTTGCAATGAATGAAGCAAACATCTCTTCCCTTAAAATGCTTATAGGAACTTGTGTTCGATGCAAATTCTCTTAAAATTTCCACTTTACAATATGGAATGGAATGCTTAGCATGAAATGTGTCAATCATTGGCCTCCTCAATGTCAAAACAGATTGAAGCCTTTTCTTTGCTTTTCTAGTTCTCAAGTAGGTGTTAGTACCAAAACTTGTTTCTTGGAAATGTTCTTTCAATTTTTGCATGCCAATATTCTAAGAAGGTCAATCTATGACCATATCTAGTTCTAGAGCTTGAATCAATTCTAGTTCTTTCCCAAGCACGCCATGGAAAATCCAACCTAAAAAAGAACCAATGAATTCCTTGGACATCCCTAGAGATTTTTGAGTCTCAAGGTTGCAATACATTAGCTCTTACATCAATCTATTTTGGTAGCTAAAAGGGTTATCTTTTTGCATTCAAGGGAGTGGGTGCACATACCTCTCAAGGGTTCCTTATAGGCAAGAAGGGTATTGAAGCACCACAATCCTTTGGGAGCACTAACTTCCCAACCCCCACCCAAAAATATATATATATATTATATCAAGATCAACTTTGACTTACGTTCTTCCACATCACCCCCCTAATTCATAGGCTCATGCTCATGCCCTACCAAAAGGTCAAAAGGGATTTGGCTTCTCCTTATAATAAAAGTGGAGTCATACCCAAGGTCCATAAACTATCAATATATTGAGCATATATGGGATGAGACCCCTGTCATTTTCCTCAATAGCTCAATGGTAGAAGCAATTGGTTGTTATTAAGTAATTGGTTACAAGTTCAAATCCTAGTCACAAGGATTCATCCATTTGCAAGCAAATAAAGACAAAAGGATGAAGGTATATGATGCTAGAAGCGGTGCAACAGGTTGCTAGGAGGATAAACAATTGAATCTCCACCAAGCAGGAAAAGAGGGGAAAATATAACATGTAGAAATGGTTGAGTACCTCTCTTTATGTGTTCTCATGACATTTTGAATATTGCTAGAAATTTTCATTATTTGCATCTCAAACTCCACTTTAGTATTGTTCAACTTGTATACAAAAAACCCATGTTGTGGACTTGATTCATATGTCCATTGATGGTGTTATTGAAGGATCCACTACTATGACTTTCTAAACCTTTGCACAATTGAAGGAAAAACCTCCTTAAAATGCTAAGAGCCCATCTTTGGTGCAATTTCTTTGAGATTTCACAATGCTAAAGAGGACTTAGGATGAAAATAATCAATCATTGGCCTCATTAGTATCAAAACATATTGATGTATTTTCTTTGCTTTTCCCATTCTCAACTAAGGGGTAGTATTGATACTCATTTCTTGAAAATGGTTTTCTTTTAGTTTCTACATGCTGATATTCTAAGAGTGTTGATTTGTGGGTCACATCTTGTTCTAGAGCTTGATTATTTCTATTCCCCCCCCAAACATCCTAGGAGAAATCCACTTGGAGAAGAACCAATGAGCTACTTAGACATCGTAGAGATTTGGAGTCTCAAGCTTGCTATACAATAGCTCTTATAATAGTCTATTTTGGCAATTTTTTAAATGTCTAGAGTGGAGCTATGAAAACGGAAAAGGATCCAACCAATATTTGTTTGTCATTCAAATCATAATAAGCAAGAGTCACTCAATCGATAACAACAAGGGGGATACCTCTTCCCCATACCATTACTAATCCAACCTACTAACAGTTCTGTATAGCTAGAAATCTAGGATGAAGAAAGAAATGGTAACAATTCTTTATTCTAATATTCAACTTTCATTTGAGAATGTTTTTTTCATTCAATCCAACAAAGTTCAATAAAACCAAAATCAGTTGAGGAGATATTGGTAACTCTCGAGCAATGCATGATCACTCTTTCCAATCTTCTACCATAATGTTTTGATACAAGTGAATAGGGTGAGATATGTGTGGATGCTACATATATCTGCCCATAAACCAAGTCTTATTTTAAGGTATTAGAATCAAAATGTTGTGCCCTTTGATCGAATGACCATTATTCATCAACTATTTTTCAATAACTCAATTGTGATTGATTTTTATCATACCCAAAATCGAGAAAACTCTTTTTAATTACATCATTCAAGAAACATTTGTGACACTCCTCCCTCATACTATATGCCATGTAAAGCCTCATGAGAAATTCTTACTTCACTAAAAATCTATGATGTGAGGAAGGAGGGTTAGGATCATGGATTCTAAATGGAACGTCTTCCTAATATTATAATTGGTTCAATGAGGAAGAGATTTTAGTTCAAGGAATTGCTCATGTAATGGTATTGTCTCAAACCAATTCTCTAATCGCTTGGTCAAAGTCCTTTCATAACTCAAAAGAGATCCTTTTGTGTCATAGGGTTCCATTTGGGTAAGTTTTATAGTTTTCCAATCAAGTTCCTATACGGAGTTTTTTTGTCAATGAATGTAGTAACAAAATATTACAGCATACAAATCATTAGATGTAGACAATAGCCTTATTGATTCATAAGTACCAATTAACATAAAACTACAATACCTTGGGAGACTCGTGAACTTCATGCAATACTTCTCCAAAATCAAGCTTGTCCCCCTTGACTATTTAAATGATTTTATAATTGGTTCAAAGTACCTCTTTTCTTGTAGATTGGGGAAAATGATTTGCACTATTCATATGAGAGTAAGACCACATAAGAGAAGGAAAGCCTATTCTCATCTTGATTTCCAATTCCAAACATGGAAAATCCCTTAGAAGGTTTTCCCAAACGTTATGAACTAGGTGAGAACCATTCTCTACACTCTTATCAATCATAATGGAATGTTCTCCCCTTATTAGATCCATTATTAACCATTAATCATGAGCCATCAATACAATCAATACTTCTAAAAATGTGTGAAAATAAAGTGAGTTCCATAATCATTGGCTTGGCTCTTGGAGACTCTAAATACAAATCAAATAAGTGATAAAGTTGCATGTTGAGTATGTTAGTAGTACCAATCCAAAAAGGATATGTGGTAGGAGTATCTACCAAACTCTTTTTCAAAATAGCTTTTCTATTCCCATGAAAAAACATCATGTGATCCAAATTGATTTCACAATTGTGTTGTCTAGAAAAGTGGTAACCACACATTGTATGTGTAAAATAAATAAAATCGCTTACAATCTTTTTCCTTTTTGATGTTGGGGGTAAAGGGGGCCGTGCCTAGTTGCCCATCTATTACTACATGGTCACTACCCGCACACGTACACTATAGACCATCGGTGCCCATCATTATCACTTCATTCTTTATTATTTTAATGACATTTGAATAAAAAAGACCGGTCACACATTGTAATTGTTGGAGTATCCACATCTTCTCTCTCTCTCTCTCTCTCTCTCTCTCTCTCTCTCTCTCTCTCTCTCTCTCTCTCTCTCTCTCTCTCTCTCTCTCTCTCTCTCTCTCTCTCTCTCTCTCTCTCTCTCTCTCTCTCTCTCTCTCTCTCTCTAGCTCCTTCCATCATAGCTCTTACTTCTGCTCATGGGTAAAGGCACTTATGCCTAGCCGCCCAGTGTATTACTACACTAACACTACCCACACACTTGTACACTGCAGGTCGTAGGCACCCATCACTATAACCCTTCATTTTTTCAGTGACATTTAAATAAAGGGAAGACCAGTCACACATTATGACTGTCAAAGTTCCCACATCTTGTGTTTCTCTCTCTCGTGCTTTTGCTCCTTCCACCATGGTTCTTGCTTCCACTCGCATGCTTCCACTCTAAGCTCACTCCTTTCAACTAGTACCAGAGCCAACCATTCGAGGAGCTTCTTCATCCTTTGGTTCAACCCAGATTCAAGGCTGCTTCAACTCAAGGTTTCATAGTAGCCATTGTTTCTTTCCGTCAAGATATGCATTGAGTCATTCCTTCTTTTGGCTTGTTCTAGCTTGCTTGGTGCTTGATGAGGAGATTCCCAATGCTTAGTTGAGCCTTGTTGAGTGCTTATTGAGCTCCGGGGTAGCCATTTTATCCATTTTGAGTGGATACAAAGCATGTTGTAGAAGTTATGGTGAATAGTTGTGGTAGCTTGAGAGCATTGTTGTATTTTGAGCATAACTTTTGCATACATTATCGGATTTAGACGTTTTATAGCTAGAAACGAAGAGCGCAATGAGAGCTCCAAATCTAGATTGTAGAGCAATTTTTTGACCATTTTCTCATAGACTTAATTATGTACAGTTTTCTACTCTCTGTTTCACACAGAATAGAACTATTCTGATTTGGACAACAAAAAGTAAATTCGATAATGCATGTTTGATCCTTTGAGGATGCTATTTTGGTGCTTGAATGATATGACTATGTTTTTGGGACTGATTTGAGCTTGAAATAGCTCAGATTTCACTATCATTTCAGTGTTATAATAACAGGGCAACAAGCATTTATCAATGAAAAAGTTATGCCTAATGCTCACTAATGCTTTACGGGAAACTTAGTGGGTGTACCGCTACTTCGATTGTTATGTATACTTTCCCATATGCTATGGCATGCTCTTGAGTTGATACTTGAGCTCTGCTACATTGATCTTGGCTGTAGTTACATGCCTTGGTTATTTCGATGGCTTATGTAGTTACAGGCTTGAAAGAATATATTGGGTTTTATGCTCTCGGCTTATGTTTCATGTATCTTAGATACTCGAATGTCATTCACATGATGCTTTAAGCTTTTCTTGCTCATTTGGCATTTGACTTTTGGTTCAATGAGCGCTACTCAACTTTATATATTGAGTCACATTGGCACTTGGATGTACTACTACAAAGCATTTGGTTTATGCAGTTGAGCTTGAGCTTATCAGAGTGAGACAGTGGGACTCATTGTGACATGTACATGCTCTCTTGACATTTATTAGATGCATATACCCCATCATGGGTTGATTTGATCTCTTAGCTTGGACCTGGTACTTATGTATGTTAAGGTGGTGTTAGTAGTATGTATATGCTTTTGGGTTATGTATTGAGCTTTTGCTCAATGGGTTATACATCTAGAAGTTCTCTTCATTTACCCTTTTGAGACCTACCCTGCACATAACGTTAATGCCTATTACATATATGGTTTCTAACACACTACAATTGTGACAATCTTCAGTGCTAGTTGTTCTTGGGTTCTTCCTTCTTGGTTACTCACAGTTGGTTGTTGGCATATTGCTGCAAATTATTACAACAATCTGTCATTTTCATTCTATGTATTCTATTTAAGGGAAGTCAATTAGACTTGACATTCTTTTGCTTATAGTTTGTGAAGAGCTCATTACTTCAGGAGTATCTCCTATCTCTCGCTTGATTTAGTAGTGGTTTTGGGGCTAATTTGCAATGTATTATAATAGTCTATCGTCTTGTTCTTTTGTGTACTCACTTGGTTTCATTATGGCTAGTGATTGTCATGACACTACTATCTTCAATATTGAGGAATTGGATGGGAACAATTCGAGCTATTAAAAGACTCAGATGCTGCAGGTTTTAATGGAGAAATTGTAGGTTAGACCACTCAAAAATGGGGGTGCCAATCCAAAAACATTGCAGCCAAGGATTGGGATGAACTGGGTGAGCTATGCAAGTCTGCAATCATGTTATCACACTCTAAGCAAGTTCACTACAATGTTGTAACTGAAAATCAAATTGTATATGAGTTGTGGACACAAATTAATAATCTTTGTGACGAGCAGAGTCATGCATCTCAAATGTATTAGCTAAAACAATTGATGGACCTTCGTATAAAGGAAGGGACTTCTATGTCTGCAGACTTGAATGAGTTTCACTCTATCATCAACCATTTAGCTTCACAAGTGATTGAGTTCAAGGATACTTTGCATTCTTTATTTCTACTTTGTACTCTATCTAAGTCATGGGATACTTTTCGTACAGCTGTATGTGCTAAGGATGGGCTGAAATTGTAAGATGTTGAGAGTGCCCTCTTACAAAAGAGGTGAATAGAAAGAATGTGGATGCTTCCTTTACATCACATGCATTGACTGTGAGAGGCCGGCAAGATGGAAATGGCTGTGGTAGAGACTCTAAGAGGTCTTAGTCTAGGACATGTGGACAATCTCACAGTAAGTCCCAAGGGGCTGTAAGTCCAGTCTTATTTGTCATTATTGTGGGAAAGCAAGTCATATTTGGTCATATGCCATAAATGCATGAAGACAAGTGCAAGAAAAAGGGAAAGGGTAAAGTGCATGACAAGAATGATAATCGTGGCATTGTACCTAGCAAGTCTAGTGTCAAGATTGAGGAGATTAATGTAGTACATCCTGATATGTCTGATGATCTTATCTTGGCAACTTCTTCTTTGGATACTTCATAGCTGATTGATGCTTTGTCAAGATATACTCAATGTTGGTTGATACCTTCAGGGGCTTCTTTGCATGTGAACCCTCATAAAGAGTCGTTTCCAATTGGGTAATGACCTGGCATTGGAGATAGTTGGTATCGGTAATGTCCAACTGTGTTTTGGTTCAAGAAGCATGTTCACTCTTCATGATGTATGTCATGTACCAACTCTCACAAAGAGCCTTATCTATGATGCAGGTTATGCTATCTGTTTTGGTGATTCCTCATGGATGATTTCATGTGGGAATCTTGTTATTGGATGTGGTGCTAAGTCTAGTACCCTTTATCTTTTGCATGTATCTAGGTCATTGACCATATTTTGGTTGTGGCTGCAATTTCACATGTATCTCTTTGGCATCATCGCCTTGGGTACATGCCCTTGAAAGGAATGAAAATGCTTACCAGTTTGCAGTATCTTTCATCCCTAGACCATAAGTGCTTTGAGTCTTGTAATCATTGTTTATATGGCAAGTAGACACGTAGTACACATAAGAAGCCTGGTATGAAGCACATGAATTAGCCTCTAGCTCTTATTCATTCAAATGTATCATGTCCCATGCCCTATCAATCGCTAGGTGGTGTGAAGTACTTTGTCACATTCATTGATGATTACTCACATAAGGTTTGGGCTTACCCTATTAAGTAGAAATCAGATGTATCATCTACTTTTTTCAGTGTTGGCTTGCTCTTGTTGGGAACCATTCTATATATAGTCTAAAATGCCTAAGTTTTGATAATGGGATTGAGTATGTCTCAAAGGATTTTGAATAGTTTTGCAATGAGCAGGGTATTAAGCATCAGTTAGCTGCCCTCTACACAACTCCCTAGAATGGTATTGTCAAACACATGAACAAGAAAATTCACGAGAAAGTTCGCAGTATGCTTAGCCAAGTAGGCTTACCCTAGCACTTTTGGGTTGAGGCAATTACTATTGTCATACACTTGATTAGCAGGTCCCTTGCACTGCTATTGATTGTTAGGTTACAAAGGAGATATGGACTAAAAAATATCCATCATATGCTCATTTGTGCATCTTTAGTTGTGAGGCATTCTACCATGTTTCCAAGGACAAGCGCAATAAGTTGGATCCTAAGACCATGAAATGGTTCTTGGTTATGGAGATGCAAGTGAGATGGGCTATTGCCTATGGGATCCACAAGCTCGCAAGGTTATCCACAGCCATGATGTCATTTTCCATGAGAAAAATATGCATAAGAAACATAAACATGTGGTTGAGGTACGCAAGGTGATGTTTCAGAAGGAGCCTCCTACTCTTGTATAGCCAGCTAGACAACCTGTAGCAAATGATACTACAATGGCCTAGGCCCCGCCTATTGTGCAGGATCAACTTGCTTTGAGACACTCTACTAGAGCTAGATGTCCGCCTGAGCGCTTTACGCCCTCCATGGATTATATTATGGTGACAAATGTAGGTGAGCCTCTTTTATGATGTGGCATGCACAAAGATGATATTCACAAATGATTATGTTATGGTGACAGATGTAGGTGAGCCTCTCTTCTTATGATGAGGCATGCATAGAGATTACATTCACTCATGGGACAAGGCTATGAGGTCAAAGTTTGACTCCTTACAAACTAACCATATGTGGGATTTGGCTCCTTTGCCTAGTGGCAAGAAGACACTGCCATGCAAGTGGGTATACAAGTCGAAAAGTATCCCTGGGCATCCCAAGCCTACTTATAAGGCTAGATTGATAGCTAAGGGTTTCAAGCAGAAATATGGTGTTGACTTCAATGAAGTATTTTCTCCTGTGGGGTCAAAATGATGACCCTATGCTTGGTACTAGCATTGGTTGCTCGTGGACCTTTATCATATGGATGTAAAGATGGTTTTTTTTTTTGAAGAGCCTTCATGGCCTTAAGTAGGTACCTAGGGCATGGTACCACAAGTTTGAAGGGAATGGTACCACAAGTTTGATGCTTTTATGCATTCATAGGGATATAGCTATGGATCCGTGTTTATACAGGAAGAAGGCTCGTGATGGCAACCTTGTGATTTTGGTACTCTATGTGGATGATATGCTGATTGCTAGGAGTGCTCGTGGATGAGCTGGATGTCTTGAAAGGTCAGCTCAAGAAGAGCTTTGAGATGAAGGACATGGGATAGGCCTCACATATTCTTGGGATGCGCATTATGCGCAATCGCTCTAAGGGGCTCCTTTACTTGTCACAAAAAGAGTACATCTAGAAGGTCCTTGAGCGGTTTCATCTACAAGATGTTAAGCCTATTGGATGTCCTTTACCTTCTCATGTGAAGGCTCGCTATGCCGATTGTCCACAATCTGATAAGCAGAAGGCTGAGATGACCAAGATCCTTTATGCATCCGTGGTGGTGGGCAATTTGATGTATGTCACTATAGCCAGTTGTCCTGACATAGCATTTGCAGTGGGAGGTGTTGCATGCCATATGGCTATACCTCGCACAGCAGACGGCAATGGGATGCCATCAAGGGTATAATGAGGTACTTGAAGGACATAGGAGCTATGTGCATATGTTATGGTGGCCAGGATATAGGAGTTGTGGGATACACTGACTCTAATTATGCTAGATATGTAGGCAACAAGAAGTCCACCTCTAACTATGTCTTCACCTTTGCTATAGGTGTTGTTTCTTGGATGTCCAGGGTGCAAAAATACACGTCTCTCTCTTCTATCAAGGCTGAGTATATTGCAGGGCACTGAGGCTTGCAAGGAGGCTCTCTACTTAGGGTTGTTTGGTAGTAGAACTTGGTATTCCTAATGTGGTCCCTACACTGCATTCAAATTCTATGAGTCATGTCTAGTTAGCACTTCATCAAAGAGATCATTAAGGACAAGTATGTTGACCTTGTCAAGATCTTGACTGACCAAAATCCTATAGATTTGCTGTGACAAAAAGTCTCTCAGTGGAGTGTTTTGCCTTCCTTAGAAAGTTGATGGGCGTTAGATGAGATTATGTCTTTCCTCATCATGATGTACTTATGTACATTTATACTTTGTCACTTGTTTCTTGTTCTCTACTCAGTAGAGGCACATTCACCTTTAAGTGGGAGATTGTTGGGGATAAAGGTGCATGTCCCTAGCCGCTCATGTATTACTACAAACACCCATCACTATCACTTCATTCTGTATTCTTTCAATGACATTCGAATAAAGGGAAGGTCTGGCATACATTGTGACTATTGGAGTTCCCACACACACACACACACACACTCTCTCTCTCTCTCTCTCTCTCTCTCTCTCTCTCTCTCTCTCTCTCTCTCTCTCTCTCTCTCTCTCTCTCTCTCTCTCTCTCTCTCTCTCTCTCTCTCTCTCTCTCTCTCTCTCTCTCTCTCTCTCTCTCTCTCTCTCTCTCTCTCTCTCTCTCTCTCTCTCTCTCTCTCTCTCTCTCTCTCTCTCTCTCTGGCTCTTGCTCCTTCCACCATAGCTCTTGTTTTCGCTCATGTGCTTGCACTCCAGGCTCACTCCCTTCATTTGAGTATTGATTAATAATCCTTCATGAGCAAAAATAAATAAATCTCATTTACTCTACCCGCTGTTACAAATCTAGTTCCTTTAAGAAAATATAGATCAACTTGTATATCAAACACTTTGACATATGATAGATCATGATTCTTTTTTATGCTAACAACTACTAGGTTTATGAATCAGTTAACTAATCTAGGGCTATCAAAGGTAGATCTGTCTTTGTAGTATATGAGTAGAAGCATTGACAATATTAATACAAATATGAGAATCCTTGCTTTCATTATGATATTCCTCACAATACTAGAGGGAAACTAAAAATATGGGATCAACTTCTAATTTTTTATACCAACCATGCACACTTGACCTTGAATCCATATTGCATAGGGAGATATCTCCTTTTTTATTTCAGTCAAAGAATTGACTCAACATATGCTTTCTTTTTAAGTAAAGAAATCCATTTAGATTCTTTTTAAAATAGGATTGATTGTATAACAATTTCCTTATTGGTAGTTCCACCAACAAGAAGCAAAAATTAAATATGATATCCTTAATTAGGTAAGACCTTCCATTTTCCACTAACCTCACTAATAGAACTCCCCTAGATGGTAATAATCCTAATTGAAGTGAAATATTTGTTTCGTGACACAGCCTATGTAAAACAGTAGTCTCTCTAATTCTCGAAAGATTCCTTTCAAGAGAAAAAGGAACCAACTTCCTCATGGCTTCCAACTTATAGATCTTGTAACCATTGACTATTTTGACATGTTTGAAGTAGGTATGGCAAAATAGGCAATCCTTCTTATGGAAGACACTCATGATTCATCTTGTTACATGAGCTAGATTTCAAATTTGACCCATGCTCAAAAGTAGTATGGTGCTAGGAGTACCAAGGCTTTCCCTATGAACCATCCATGACACTTGTTCACTTTTCAATAAGGAACAAAATTAGTTTATTGAGATAATTAAGGGACATCTTCAAACAATGTATCAATAGATCCCTCATTGTCATTTCTTTTACCAAAGGGGATTGAATAACCTTTTCCATATGGGATCTATGCCTTGAATCCACTATATTGAAATATTTCTATGAATAGAAAGATTGGGAGTTTAATTGTTGACCATCCTGCAAATGAAACCTTTATTTCATTCATTCTTTTGATAAGAAAAAACCTTTGCAGATTGTTTTATCTATTGAATCGTTTCTCAAACTCTTTTTAAGGCTTTACTAGTTTTTACAATGAGTTAGCATGCCTATACAATCCACCATTGTAAGGATATTGTAGCACAAATCAACACTTGCTTTTAGTCTCCCTCTTGATTAGTATCTTAAAGTTCCATTTCCCTAATATATTCTCTCCAAAAAATTCAAGAGATCCTACACTCATTAGAATCATTTAATAATTCCTTGAAGTAAATGGGATGAGATAAATGGATAGGTTCTTCCTAGACATCTAGATGTGCTAACTTCTATGTGTGCAAAACCCCTCGTCCAATCAACCTTTTGAAAGATTGTATTGTACCAATGTGGGAGAATGAGAATTTTTAATCAATAATGTAGCTCCAATTCTTGCCCATAAACATGTGATACATGAATCACTTTAATCAAGCTAGTTTCAATGTAATCATTCACCAAGCTTGATCTCTCTTTAAAAAAGGTCTCTAACTCAACTTGATCCAAGACCATATTCTTAGGATAGGTTCAAAGTCGCAAATCCACAATAACTAGAATTTCTTAATGTTGTTTGCTACAAATTTCTATGTCTACTAGATGAAAAGGAGAGGAATATGCCATCCCATGAGCCAATGGGCTTGCCTTTACCAAGAATCTGTTTAAGTCCAAAATCATACACATGGGATTGAATTGATGACAATATCTCCTCTCTATCAAAGGATCCTCTTCGCAATAGGTAGATGACTTCATGGGCAAAACCCTCAAGGAAATCTAAGGGATGAAGATATTATTGCTATACCTTCTAAGGAGGGGATCCCTTTTTATCTTGAGTTCCAAAATAGAGTCTATTGTGGCATGATTTAACAGAGATAGATGAAATTGGTTTAGAAGAACTTTGTATGTTCGTCCTATTGAGAATATGTCTCAAAATATTTCCAATACTTCTATTTGAATTTTTTGACAAATCCAATTCTATAAACATAGATTTGAATATTGTCTTCTTGGGATGGAAAGAGCATGATTAGATAAATTGGTGTGGATAGATTAGATGTAAGGAAATTCAACAACACAAAAATCAATTGGATGCTCAAGAAAGATTAAAGAATCTATGAGTTTCCTCATTCATTCAAAAAAGAGAGAAATGTAGCACATACTCGAGAAAGATCAAAGAATTTGTGGGTTCCTCATTTAGTAGCAATCCAAAGTACATGCATAAGATATATTTTTCTTTGAGAATCCCTTTGAGAATAGAAATGTTCTCCTCAATATCAACTAAATCCAAAAAGAGATCAAGCCATGTCATATCATTTAGTTTATTAAGCTAATAATCAATTGTATCTCTCAAGACATCTTAGCAAAAAGCCTTGAAAATTTTAACTTGCATATTATTCAATTGCATGGGATACCTTCTATTCCTTTTACTGTTTTTTAATGTTTAGTCCATTATAAAGCATTTGTCAATCTATGGGCATGGCCAATGGTTACTTATTTCCCCTTTTTTGCTATATCGTATTTCTGGTAGGACATTTAAAAGTTGATTTTCCATATCGATATCTCAAGAACCGATGTATCCAAGCCAAATTCGGTTCCTAGTTATACTTTCCCTAAAGAGGAAAGAGAAAAGTTCCTTATTGTGCCAAGACATCCATGCATATTGGACTAGGCATTCACATCCTCGTCAATTTAATGGAATATGTTTGCTCAAGATATACATTGTACACTTCTTCCATTTCAAGAACCTTTCTTCAATCAAAATATTTTCTAAATGAGGTGATCCTTTTCTTCATGCCCAATCATCTAATCGATAATGGATTCATGAGAGATACTCATCAACTATTGCATGAAGATTATCATGTGGAAGAAACATGAAAATGAAGCAAAAAGAGGTAAATGTCATCTTACAAATGCTACCTCACAGGAAAGGGATCTATACATTTGCGAGATGGTATTAGGTCTCATAAGAAACCTTTGAAGTTATGTCCAATTTCAATAAAGCAAAGAAAAAGCCCATACAAAGTAGCCAGGATCAAACCATCTAACTAGGTGATGTAGATAATGTATGCTCCTTTCTTTTTTGAATTGACTTAGACAACAAGCATTTTGTACCCATTAGTCAATTTGGATGTACCTTTTTAAGACATAAAGATTCAATATTTTAAACTTCTAATTTTCTTTAAAACTATTATATTAAATGCCATGAAAAATATAAACTTTGGAAGAGATAGAGATCCCTATTAAAAATCTTTCCTACTAATTCCATTACAAAAGGAAACAATGATTCAACTTGCCACCAAGCAACAGAGGTAGCCATTTCCCAATTGTTGTTGCTATTTAGAAGTGGAACCCAAATAAGACATTGAACACAAAAAACCACTTGGTTCCAAAAATAAAATTTGAACTCCTGTAAAAAAAAACAGTAGATGTTTTCTTCCCATAGGTAAAGACCTAGGAATCTAGTTGGAAATTCATGTGCATGTGCCTTTGATGATAATTCCTCATTTTATGCAATGTTCACAATATTGCTTTCTTATTGTACTTAGAATAATAAAAAATGGTCTCTCGTTCTTGAAGGTGTAGAAAATGATGTGATAAAAAGAAAAGAACTTAGAAATATGCATGCCTATCATCTAAACTCAATTCCCTCTATATTATGAACATGATTTTTTCTTGCAAAAATGCCAGTGGTTTAATGATCTAGTAATATTAATAGAATTTAACCGATTATTTTGGTTGCAAAGAAATTATGATTCTATTAATAAAACTTCCACAATTCTTACAGATGCCTTATTGAAAATTTTACCAACAAGTAAAAGAGAGAAAGAAGCTTTTACTTATTATAGGGTTTGTGTGATTTGAAACAAAAACTAATCTTCCTTCTTGGCCAAATCAATAAGAATACAATCTTAATAGATTGGCTTCTTGTGAAGGTGTGTTGGTTGATAAACTTTTGTTGTGTATCCACAATCAATGCAACCCTCAATAGTTTTGATCCAATATGATGAATCATAGTATTAAGTCAAAAGTTCATGAAAATATCAATGATACACAAATCTATGGATAAGCACACATATAGAAACTGACAACACAAAGTCACAATTTTACTATTTGAGGTACATATCATATTTGTTGTGACATGGATCCATCATGATTGGGGTAGCAATTACCCATCCTATTTCTAACTTGAATACCCCTAGAATCTTCAAAGACTATTGGGGTAGATAATCCCCACACCAAACAAAAAAGGCAAATAATTTGTTATAAAGTTTCTCAAGGTATTATGGTAATCCACCTTACTAATGCAAGGGTACAATCCTATTAACAAGAAAATTTCTTGATAAGATATGCGTGCGTGCGTGCTTGTGTGTGTGTGTGTGTGTGTGTGTGTGTGTGTGTGTGTGTGTGTGTGTGTGACAAGGAAGTACCAGTACCAACCAACAAAATGTGCCAAATTCATGCATTGAATATCAAAATGCATAGTCACCAAAAAATGTATAATGAACAATATTGCAAATTGCAATGTATACATAAGAGTCTCCCCATGAGGGGGACAAAAGATATTTCAAAAACATCGGTTAAGAGAATTTGATATCCAAGGAGATATGGAGAGGTTACACATGTTACCTACAAAACCAACCAGGTAGATGATTAGTGAGGACCAACACAAACCACCTGTGTTGCATGTGTCAATGGAGCAACTTGGTTGCTATCCTTTTCAACATGTCTAATTGAATGCCAAATATCTTTTACAAGTTGGCAAAATGATAAATGTAGCCAACACAACCATTGCCCCATTTGAGCAATACTAATGAGGTTGAGGGCATGTATGCCAAGCCATGCTTAGGAGTGTTGAATGTAGCCATGAACTTGGAAACTATAGCCCAAGTGCCATAACTAGGTGTCGCACAAAGATTTGATAAGTGTTAAGATGGGAGAGGGGAAGTCCTCAAACTTTATTGCTATAGTTGGAGTATGAACAATCCTTTACATGAAAAAACCAGAAGAAAGGATGTAACAAATATGGATTCATATTTTATACCATGTTAGTATGTAATACCTTAGGTACTTCCATAGTGGGTACTCGCAAGGGTGGCCATTTTGATCTAAATCAATGTGGTCACCATTATTCTAAAAATGAAAGAGGGACTGGTGCAGAAGGTGATTATGTAGGACAAGTTCAAGTGAGTATAACAATAGCAAGGGTAATCAAGTGTGGATTTGGATAATGATTGGAAATGTGGGGCTAAACATGACCAATCCTAGGGTCAACCTACAACGTCCATTTTTTACCATTTAAGCTTCCACAAGATCATGAGCAATAAAGTCAATAAGTAGTACTCCAACTAATCATCCATAAAGTATTTATTCCATGCCCTGAGCTTATCAAAAAAGGCTACCAATGATGATAAACTAGAAGGAAGAATCATATGTATATATATTCCATATTAGAAACTGCAAGAGCATTAATACTATGCCACACCAAATTGTAATTCAAAGTCCCACCAACTTTTCTTCAACGCACCATAATTGAAGTCCACATGGAGTAGTGCTTAAGCTGGGGTGACAAACAAGGAGATAAGTGTAAAAATGAAAATTGGTACCATTGCTTGATGGGTATGGAAGTAACAATCATAAAGGCACAAAAAGAAGAAAAGATTGCATATACATGATAACATACATCCATGTTCTAATTTTGGGGGGAGAAAAATGTTCGTGTAACATAACAATTCCATACCACTATATGCAATAAGGCAAGCCCACAAGACAATCCCACACCAATTAGAAGGGGTCTATGTCTAGGAGGTGGAACTAGAGGGAACCACCTCCTAAACATAGAGGTAGTCCCATGGTGTCCACTATGTTAGAATGAAAGTGCCAAATAAGTGCCCCAATTCATCATGGATGGCCAAGTACATTCTCATGACTGACATCTTGTATGTGCATGTGTGTACACATATATACATATATATATGTGCACGTGTATACGATTGTGTTTATGGGTCTCTCTCTATGTATCGCATTACCAAAGGTTGTTTCATAGGTTGCACTTCACCATGCTTTAATGAAAGAGGGTGCATTACAATATGGACCTTACTTATTTACTTATTATGGTGCTTGTTTCAAAATGCAATAGCTAGAAGCTTTAAAGCCCATTGATGCATTGTTTACTTGAGGACTAACACAACCACTACACATCCTCTTTTTTTTTTGTAATGCCGCTTAATTATATATTTCATCAAAAGGGCAAGGTAAAAGTCCTTACAACATGGCATCAAGCCATCAAACTAAGCTTTTTGCAAAAAAGCCTGTAAATCAAATGAGAGCTTCTAAGTTGCTTCATCAACACTCTAATTTCGCAAGTTGGTAATTACCAACACTCATCAAGAGGTTTCTTGGGTCATCTACCAAAAATGTACTCATTACTTCTTTCCCATACAAACTTGAGAACAACAAACACTAATCGTGGAGATTAGTTGCATGTTGACTTCATCTAGATTTCTAAAATCAACAAAAAAGGCAACAAACATACTAAATTGGTTCTTGAGGTTGGTTCATACAACCACCACTTTATTCTACTCCAGGTTGGCCCAGTGTGGACACATTCCCAAAAGAGATGTTATTCGTCTTCTTCCGCTTTATTGCAAAAGGGGCAGAGTGGCAATATTTGCACGTGACAAGCCAAATTCTTCCTCATAGGTAGTCTCTTGAGAAGGAGACACCATCTAAATACATTTAGTCTATAGTAAGGAGTGACTAACCACACCCTTATCAATTGTGTTACCCAAGTGAGTAGCCTTGTGCGAAGAAATATCTTTTTCCATTTGGAGACATTCATACTTATGATTGGGTTCGAGCCTACAAAGCCTCTTTTCTTCCTACAGTGACCAAGTCTTTTACCATGCTGTCTCTAGGGACTGAATCACAAGAGTAGACCTTGGCATGATTGAGGCTGGCCAATCACTACACATCTTGTTGCTTTAATTTAATTAATCAATAGCTTATGGTATGTTTACGGTCAACATCACTAATTATTGTTCAAATCAAAAGCACAATCATAAGTCAGTGTTTGAAAAACATAAAATGATGGTTTTGTGAATTTAGTGATAACACCAATCTCATCTCCAATTCTCTTTAAATGAAAAAGTTTTATGATCCTCAACTCATGGTTTCAAAACAAAGTTAAAATTCTTTAATTCTCAATTCATTTTTTCCCCCCAAGATGAAGGCTTATATTTATCAAATGATCACCATTGCAAATTAAGGTTATACAAGGACTCTTCTGATATCTTTTCCTTGCAAAAGAGGGCGGCTTTTTTCACATGATTACCTTAATGAATTAAGATTATATAAATGAGACAGTTTGCATGTAGCTGTAAATGGAAATCGTCTTTATAGTATTTCAACTTGAACTTACAAGATCCCAAACGTGGACATCAGTTGGGGAAGCTCAATCTATTTAATGAGGATAATTTGTTAGCCTTCACAATTTAATTGACCAAAGATGCACACACTGCACATCCTCTTCATCCTCTTTTGTACAACCCACCCTCCCTTGTTGGCACACCCTTCCCTATCATTTTGGTCCCAAATGTTTTAAATGCAGTGAAAGTGCTTTACAATCCTTTGATAGCTCCTCATATCATCACTTAGTCAAACCAGTCTATTCACAACTAGATATTTGATGACCATTCAAAGCATTTCCTCCCATGCACATCTCACCACCCATTTCCTCTTGTTCTGATTTGGAGAGGATATAATATTCTAAGTGGATATAATATTCTAAGTGATTTTTCATCAAAGAACTACAACATTCATAAGTTCTGCCCTTCCATCAGATTTTCTGCTCTATCTACATTCAACCACTCTCAATTACTATAAGGTAGGTGCTAGAAATCAATGAATTTTTATTGCCATCACCCACTCGTGAGCTCCATGAAAGTCCACAAAACATGGGGGCTCCAACAATGTGCTATCATCTACCACATTTCCAACTCATTTTGTTCATTATTGAGTTGGGTTACATTGCCATGTGGCAATTCCTTCCATTGAACAACCTACAAATCAACCAAATTGAACATTGACAATTCAACAGTTTTTATGAGCTGCAATAGATAATCATATTGCCATGCAGCACCAAGTTGAACATTGACAATTCACCAGTTTTCATGGACTGCGATAGATCATCATATTGGCTAGCTCAATTGTGCTTCTCATCACTCTTAACTTTTGCCTTAAATCTTTAAAAAATATATATAAACCGTTCCTATTCAGATTTACGTATGTAGTGAGATTGGGGATTCGACAACAAAAATTGACTCAGACGTGCTCTGTACTGAAGTAATCAAGAACCAAGCCAATAAATCTTTGGCAGCACAATTTTGCACAATGAACTAAATTCCTTGCCCCCTTGCACACAAGGTAAGAGGTGACTTCGAACACAGCCTGGTATCTACATAAAAGTAATACACTATTCAACAAGCTCTCTAACTCCTAACATTGTCTACAAAAGGAGGTTAAAACAATACCTTCTTCACTATCAGGGAAGTTGTGGCATCACCTTGTAACCATCACAGCAACTGATACGGTGGTAAATAGATTTGCTTGGCCTCCATTTTACCCAAATACAACACAAGGTTTACATACTGAAGAGGCAGGGCAGACCGACAGAGTTAAAAGACTTCTCTATCCACAATTTACCGCTCAAGTTGTTCAATGGACTCATATCCAAGCAGGCTGTCAAGTTTCTAATCTGTAGTTGAAGGCCCTTTGAATAGTGATTATGCCCTTGTTCCTTTATAACAGGGTCTTCACATCCCTCTTCATGGAATAAAATGCTAAAGAAAACCTGCCCCAATGGAATCAGCTATATATCCTCTTATCATAGCTTAAGTTTTCTAGATTTTCCTGAGTCAAGTAACAGCAATTCAATAGTACAGATGGACAGGACTCCACCTGTCAGTGACTTAAACCTAGACCAATGCTCAGAGTCGTGGCTGAGCTATAGTCTTATTGAAGAGACTTGAAACATTTAAGTAGCATACCAATCATCTCTTGCTATGTTCACATGACTGTCATATAAATGGAGAATGCATCCAAGAACTATTAGGAACTGGAGTCTAGATCCTAGATAACCCTTGCCTCAAGACTCCTCATCAAAACTTCTATAAGCCCCTTTAACCAGGCATACTTCAACTCTCAGAGCAAACGATTCACTAATTAGGGTTATGGTCTTTCTACCATGCTGCAAAAATGCATTTAGCAGAGAAAGCACATTGTAGTCAAAAGATTTTAGCTTTTCCAAACAAACACCCATCAGCAACTACTGCTAGCCAGAGCAAAGACTTTCTGCCCTATAGCAAGTCCAAATTAGAGAAAGAGCTCAATAAAGCAAGTTCACTTTAAAAGCCTAACTAGAAAGTAGAAAAACTATTATTGGTGACATTGGGAATAATGACAAACTCTTGAAGTGTTCCAGTTTCCCAGTTTCACGCTTGCATGGATAATAAACAGCAGAAGGTAAAATTGACCCATTTTGGTCTCCCAAGCAACAGTTGCCCGGGTTAAACAGCACAGGGTAATAATCCGACTCTCTGAAAAGTTATCTTGGAAAAACCTTGGTCAGAAAAGCACATTCACACAGGCATACAACTTTGACGTGCTACAAAAGGCTCTTCCATCTTAGCTAGGTATTTTCAAATGAACACCTTTCAAATGAACACCATATGGTACCCCACCACATGTTTTCCCTCATCACCCACCACATACCCCCAACCGTGCATCGCCCCATCTCCCACCATACATGGCACCTATCTCAGGCTGTATACTACCCCACCTCATGTTGCCCCCTTCCCCCAACATACACCCACCCCACTTCATGTTGCCCCCCCTTCTCCCACATACACCCACCCCACCACATGTTGCACACATCAACCACCATATACCAGCGTATGTTGCTAATCCCTCTCCCATCTCCCATCCGACTATTCTCATTGTCTAAGCTGAATGATCATCTGATCACACCACATGAAATAACACTCCATCCACTCATCTGAAACATTCCATAAAAGACAACAGAAGTCTCATAAAGCCTAGCATAATGATTGCCACAAAACAAGCAAATAAAACCCAACTTCTTGGTAGACTCATTCATCTCCTCCAGTCCATAGTGCAAATAAGAACCACCTTTCAGACCTCGAATCAAAACTCTTCAAAAGTTGAACATCTGTTGTCATGACTGCTGAACAGCCCACAGCCCTTCCATTTTGTAAAAAGTTCTGGCACAATCAACTCCTCCAGTCTATGAGTGCAAAGGAGGACAACCCTTTCAAACCTACATTCAAAACCCTTCAAAGTTGAACTATCACCCGTCCATTTTCTAAGTTCTGGCACAAAATCATCGGTACATGCCTGAATACACCATTGGCACAGAAGGACAATCAAGAGCTATGTGCCCCCGACCACCACAGTTCTCACAGATGAAAGATAGCATGCACTCACTAGTAAAGTGACCTGGCTGACGGCAATTGCGACAGACTGGAATATCTGAGTAATGTGGAGGGGGAACTGAACGCCCTGGCGGTAGCTGTGGTAGACAGTCACGTGCAATGTGTCCCTTCTGGTTGCAGATATTGCATACAGGACTGTTTTGGCAATCCTTGGCCAAGTGTCCAGGCTTGCGGCAGTTGTTGCATGCTTTCTCATTCTTGCAATCTGCTGCAAGATGTCCAGGTCTGTGACAGTTCTTACAGAGCCTAGTGTCAACACCATCTTTAGAAGTGCAGTCCTTTGCTATGTGGCCAGCCTTGCGGCACAAACGGCATACTCCCTCGTTTGAGCAGGTATTTGCATTATGCCCCGGTTCTTTGCAATTCCAACACACAGGTTCATTCCTACAAACTGAAGCAACGTGCCTGCAAAAGACAGGCACATTAGAGTTTCAACAAACTACAATGACCCAATGACTGAGCATGTAGTCAACTTACCCTGGAAGTCCACAATTGTTGCATAGAACTGCATTTGGGCAGTCCCTAGCAAAGTGCCCAGAGCGGCGACAGTTCATGCAAACATCAGGGGGGAGCCTGCCAAAAAAAAAGCCATGAATTCAAAGAAAGCAGACAGTACAAGACAACAAATTTGGTGAAATTCTAGCATACAACTTCAGATCGGACAAAGTCAGAATCTAACCAAATGACATACCTACTTGACTGAGTCCACAGAAAAGCTGACGCTTTTGACCCATGCAAATTTTTGCCGTACTGATGGGTAATACACATGATCTAAAACTTTTGTTTCATGAGTAAGAAAACACAAGCAACTTTTCATAAGTTGAACCTTTGCCATTAGAATTTCAGTACGCCAGCCCCTAAGATTACTGAGATAGAACCTCCCCGCATTAAGGCAAGTGGTAACTGTTTCATACTGAGCAACCAAAGACCAAGGCCTTCAGCTTATGGTCTCCTAAGGGTTCCAGCTTTATATTTGATGCTGAGTAGCTAAAGAGCAAGGGCTCCACTTTATGGTATCCTTAATTCTGGTTATTGCTACACACAACAATCACTAGAACCCTAACCTTGAGAAGGTGTGTGCTGCAACAAATTTGCAGACAGAAAGGCACTGCAAGGCCTGCTCTTTTATGTTGTTTTGTTTTAATTGTATTCCCTTTTGTGCTGTGAACTGTGTAAGGAGAGGAAGAGAGAGTGTGCTAGCGCCTGATTGTGTGCTTGAGCCTTGCATGCATGTGGCAGAAGCTTCTCTGAAGAGCTTTCCAAAGACTTGTGGGCTTGAACTCCTGCAGAGAAGAGCAAAATGAGCAACCTTTGATGACGATCCTTGAATTCGTTCTTGCTGCCCAACCCAGGAAGCCCTAAGGTGAGGGCATACAGTTTAGAAACCCTAAAATCTACGAAAAAAACAGGTTCCAATGTTGTCTCCAAAATTCAGAACTGGCTATAGCAAGAGTTGCATCAATTTTGATGCCGTCATAGGTCATTCTCACATGGAATAATGAAGGATCTGGATAAACAAGGGCAAAGTCTATATACATGCATCTTGTGGAACAAATCTTTACGTAAAATTTGTATACTAAATTTGAGATTTCTCGTTATCAACTCATAGAGCTGTAGCATCTTCCCTCTGCATTAAAAGGAAACTAGTTTCAAAACAAAGTTATTGACAAATTTTTCACACGCATCAAGATAGTCACTCTTAAGCATGCACGCATCAATATGGTCAAACTAAGCAGGCTCTTTCCAAATCAAGCTAGCGTTGTACGATATACTCCGAATAAACAGAAGTATCACACATGCACTCTCCCCACCTTAGTCCACAATACAGAACTCCAACACAATTACAGATAACATACAGAAATTGGGATCAAATGCACTTTCCCCACATTTAGCCCATCTACAGACCGCCAAAACTTCTGCAGATAGTAAATGTACGGGCATTTGAAATTTTTGCTGTATAGATGCTTGCATGTGCAAATATATACATTAACACAAAATCATGCACGCAATACATCAAGATTAGAGTAAACAAACAGAAGCATGTAAAGATGAAGATATGTATATGTCACATGCATGAAATAACTGCAATGCATACATAACCATCAATTAATGCATCACAGATACAATAAGACACTACTACTCTGTAGGACACTGCCCACATGTAGAAGTCCAAATTGTAGTCCCTCTGAAATTGCATACTATATATAAATTACAACATTGCAGTAACACCAAGTCTAGGAGAGTCACAGCTGAGGCATCCCCTTCTACGTGGAAGCAATGTTGGGTAAACTACCATCTGGCAAAAGTTCTAATGATGCAGCCAAAGCCTGGACATATTTATCTCCAATATTGCTTCAATCAAAACTGAGCATTCACTTCCCAATGCAAAAATGTGTTTGAACTATGCAGCCACCATGAGCTGAGGCATACATCCTAAATTTGGTAGGCATCTCATATTTTTAACTATGATTAACTAGTGAGCAACAGCAAATGAAACTGGTATGAAAGCTTTCATTTAAGATAACAATAAGTAAAGAGCCTGGGCGACCAATAAAAGCCTAGGTGAATGTGTCATTTCAAAAACGCAAGTCATTTTTTAAAGGCCTAGAAAAAGCCGAGTATGTTGGGATCACATTAATTCCAAATATATACATGGCCAAGCATACAAGAAGAGCGAAACCACAAAGCCAGTATCTACCTCCTCCTATTAATCTCCTTTAACTAGAATAGCAGTAAACTTCCACATGTAAGGACAGGAGGACAGATTGAAAGGCAGAGGAAGAGGGGAGCAGCAGGAGGACAGGCGAAAGGCAAAAAGAGAAGCTAATACAGAAATTCATGCAACTGCTTTTATCACAGCCCAAGCTGACTCTATTCAAATGTTGTTATCATGGCCCAACAAGCCCATGCTGACTTACCAAACACTGATAAAAATGCATGTGTGCAATCTGATCACATGAGCAACCATGCTGGCTCCTGTAAACACATATCAAGGACCAACTTTTCACTTGCACATGATTTGTATCAAACCAATAATAAAAAGATCTGATGTTCGCAAAGATGCATGCATGCACTCCAATTACATTAAGCTAGGTCTTTGGCATGTTTAAAGTTCAACGTTGGTTGCTATGTGGTGTTTAAGTAAGAAGACAAATTTCACGACTGCTGTTAGTAGGCAAATGGTCTAGGTCACAGCAGTCCAAAAGCTGACTGTGGACTCAAGGAGGTGGACTGACATAAGCTAGATCAGACTGTGAGCTCATTGCTGGGTCTTTTGAATGTTAAGAGCTTATCGCTGATTGCAATGTGTTAAAAGTAAGGAGAGTAGTCCGAAAGCTGACTATAAACTGAAGGGGATGGACTGACCCAGCTAATCCAATGTGCTGGTTTTTAGTCATACATAACAAAGCTCACATGTGGATAAGATAAAGCAACCTGGCAAAAAGATGTCCATGTGTGAGAGTAACACCATGGACAGTGGACAGTGCCATTTTTTCTTTCATTTCTTGTAACCAAATGCAAACTATGTGCTTCTACACTTCTTTAGGCATCAATCTGTATTTCAGCCCAAGCGAGAATACACCTCTTAGAACACTACAAGACCAGCCATCTTTTCTCTGGCGAACGCAGCTCGTTATTGTAGAGTTCAGATACTCAGAAACAATTCATCTGGATCACTCGGAGCTTGCCTGCACCCACAAAATCAATCTGCATACCAGACTTCAAATCTACTTCTCTACATAATCAATCTTGAAAGTATTTATGCAAATAATGATAAAATGATTGCAAAATTCGTCTATCTTGTTCATTGTGCTCACTTGTAAACCTCTACCAAATCAATCGCAAAAGTAATTGTAGAGAAAAGTTATAATTAAGAAGATACAAAATCGCAGTGCACATCTAGGCTAGCAATTTCACTACTTTGACAGCTTCCAAAACCTAGTAAATACCATACAAACTTAAAGGGCCACATGTGATCCAAAAATGAACTTTTGTTAAGTAGCATCGAGATCCGGCCTAGGAAAGGAAAATACCTAGAAGTGCGCCTGTTTTTCCCTCGGGACGGACCTCTGACAGCACCTGGCGCACGCCGTCCCTCGTTTCCACGCCCCTTCCGAGAACCGAGATTGTCAATCCCCATGTTGCCTGGTGGCTACAGCAAACACCTGCACCACATCAAGACGTGCCAAGGCATCACATAACAACCACATAAGCCCGAAGAACAGACAATGCCTAGACAGGAACCGCAAGCACTTCAATGCAACAACCGGCCAGAGGCAGGTTCTGCGTCCAGGCAATGACCTAGAGGTCTAAAACAAGTTGTGAAACTGAAAGGACTAAAGAAGGGGGGAGCTCGAGAAGCTTTGAGGTGATGGCAAATGCAAGAAGAGAGAGGGATGCTATCGGAGGCGGTGTTAGGTCACCATACGAAAAAGAAAACGATTGCATCGACCGAGGAATCAGGCAGGCAAGGAGCGCCTGCAGGCAATTCGAAACCCTAAAAAGAGGCGGTTGAGGACTCATCGGCAGGGAAGAAAGTCGGCTTACCAGCGAGAGATGCAAAGAAAAAGGGAAGATGCAGCAAGCGAAAGAGAAACAGAAAGAAAGAGGAGCAAATATTACTGCGTGTGTCGTCCGGAACCACCAAGAAAAAAAAACCCAAGACGGTTAGGGAAGTTCCTTCGCTCTGTTTGCCATTTTCCCATGTTGGTGCTTATAGTGTGCTTGGGAGACACACCTCACACCTAGCTCGGTGTAGTTGGGGGGGCACACTCGAGGTTTACACTTAGGGTGGTTACACACCGGGCTGCGGCCGCCCAAGCATATAAGATCAGGCCAATAAGAAGGCCAGATCTTCAAAAGTGGGTGCCCCCCTCTTATACACTGGGGGCGCCCGGCATCTCGCCCTTTTGGGGGACTTCAAT
Organism: Lygodium microphyllum; assembly: GCF_053477565.2. NCBI lineage: Eukaryota > Viridiplantae > Streptophyta > Polypodiopsida > Schizaeales > Lygodiaceae > Lygodium > Lygodium microphyllum. Next base: position 20,632,892 of record NC_141146.1, on the reverse strand, counting down.
GCTCCCCCCGTCCCCTTTTTGCGTTGCGCAGGGCGGGGGAGCTCCCCCGTCTTGTTCCGTCCTGCGACCGAGTCCACGATCTGATTGGCTCCTCCTTTGTTGGCATGTGGGCTCCAGGACAGAGAGAGGGCTTCCCGTTGCCCGTTCCCGTTGCCTAGATCTCGTTCCCGTTGCTACAGCCCATTTGGCTCCACCTCCTGTGATGATCTCTCTAGCCGCCATGCTCTCTCTCTACTTTCTACCCACATGAGTGGGCTCCAGGTAGGTGCACCCTGTGGCCGTTGATACATAGGGAGCCGTTGATACACAGGAGCTTCCCTGTGTTGCCCGTTTCACCACATGCATAAATGTACACATCGTGAAGGTTCATGTCTCTGTGTTTTTCTGGATTCATCATCCCTCTCTTCGCATGAAAATGTACACATCGTGAAGGTGGGAAGGCATCTTTGATGATCATGCATCCAGCCAGGTCTCTCTCTGTTGCAGAAACCAGTTCAGGGTTTAATCATGGCCAATTGCTTGCATGTAATTTGTAGGCTTCACAGGTGATTCGCAAGCTTCAACGGAGGGTTTTATCAGAGCTCTAGCTCGGAGGCAGAGGTCTTTATCAGAGCAGAACTTCGCAGCCTTCACATGTATGCTCTCTCTCTCTCTCTCTCTCTCTCTCTCTCTCTCTCTCTCTCTCTCTCTCTCTCTCTCTCTCTCTCTCTCTCTCTCTCTCTCTCTCTCTCTCTCTCTCTCTCTCTCTCTCTCTCTCTCTCTCTCTCTCTCTCTCTCTCTCTCTCTCTTTGATCGACCTGGTAATGTTTCACAGGTGATTCTATTGACCTTGACTGACCAGTTTGCAGCTAACCCATGATTTGCCTTATAAGCAAGTGTTAATCAGTCAAAAACATTAATTGGACTGTGTTTTCATATCGTGTCTTGCCTGTTGTGCATGCAACATTTCAAGCCTGTGTTTCAAGCCTGCAACATTTCAGCATGCATGTGTTTCTACCTCCATGTGCTGCTGCCCCACTGTCTTTGGCTTCTCCCAATTTCTGATACATATGAGATTGCTATTCATCTCTGATAGCAATTTTCTGATAGCTATTCATCTCTGTAGCAATCATTGCAGGAATCATCAATCAAGCTTCAATTGAAAATAATGTTATGGAGAATTGTATGAACATAAATGAATATCGTTTATGTACTTTTTGAAGTAGAACACTTGTTGAATGCCTGTTCTATTATTAGTTGAAATTTAGAATTCCTTGCTGACTGCCTATTTTATTTATGTTCATACTTTCTGCACCAACGCCTTTGGAATGCCACAATATCTTGAAACTTTTTGAGTGGACCCTCATTACAACTGATGTTCTACCAATTAATTTATTTAATTGTATTTGTAGGAATGTATTATTGTAAATTTTGAGTATCCTAAACTCTTGCTAGGTGGTCTGGTTTCAATTTGACTCAGGTTTTATTGGAGGGTTTTTGTTTGCTTAGCAGTATTTCATCGTTGCAATGAATCCTTTCTTAGTTCCACTATATATGTTTGGCATCTATTACAGGTTGACAATGGCTAAAACTTCTTATCTATACATACATCCCATCATTTTGTTTGAATCAATGTCTCTGTATAACATTTCCTTTTCTTTATTGTTCTTTAACCATATTGTTTGATATATGTTCATCGTTGCAATGAATCCTTTCTTAGTTCCGCTATATATGTTTGGCATCTATTACAGGCTGACAATAGCTAAAACTTATTGTCTATACATACATCCCATCATTTTGTTTGAATGAATGTATCTGTATAACATTTCCTTTTCTTTATTGTTCTTTAACCATATTGTTTGATATATGTTCGCCGTTGCAATGAATCCTTTCTTAGTTCCGCTATATATGTTTGGCATCTATTACAGGTTGACAATGGCTAAAACTTATTGTCTATACATACATCCCATCATTTTGTTTGAATCAATGTATATGTATAACATTTCCTTTTCTTTATTGTTCTTTAACCATATTGTTTTCTAATTGTTCATCGTTGCAATGAATCCTTTCTTAGTTCCGCTATATATGTTTGGCATCTATTACAGGTTGACAATGGCTAAAACTTATTGTCTATACATACATCCCATCATTTTGTTTGAATCAATGTATTTGTATAACATTTCCTTTTCTTTATTGTTCTTTAACAATATTGTTTTCTAATTGTTCATCGTTGCAATGAATCCTTTCTTAGTTCCGCTATATATGTTTGGCATCTATTACAGGTTGACAATGGCTAAAACTTATTGTCTATACATACATCCCATCATTTTGTTTGAATCAATGTATCTGTATAACATTTCCTTTTCTTTATTGTTCTTTAACCATATTGTTTTCTAATTGTAAGATAAATTGCAATGTAATTGGAGTTATCCTATAGTTATCACCTTACAATCAATTATTGATATGTAAATAAAAAAAATGGAGTGCATTATGTAAAGAACAATAAACTTGTTTGTCCATTCACATATTGTAAATGATGGATCAATTTTCATGCGTAAGGTGGACGATTGGAATGGATTCTCAAGAGAGCACTCCCATGGAGGAGTTTCACCAGTTCGTGTCTCAAATGAGCCAAGATGCAATATGCAATAATGACTTCATGTACTTTTTGAGCCAAAGTGTGGGTGTTACAAACCACATGCCAAGCCACATTGTCGTTGGCAATATCCCTGTAAATGTGTTTCCAAACCGCCCTCCTTTGATCAATCCCCGTCCTCCTCAATTCGTACCGTTTCAACGACCAAGAATATTAGGTATAGAGAGACCCACAACAGTACACAATAATGTAATTCTTCATCTAGTTGCACATAGTCCTCAACATGGTCCCTCAGCACCACGACAACAAGAACCATAAGCAATAAGTTCTTGTGATGCCAACCAGGACTCATGTGAAGAGGTTGACTTGGTTCAGGCTCAAGAACCAATGGTGCCATCTTCCGAGAATGCCATCAAACAACGTCCACGACGAACATCATCGGAGTCTAATGCTCCTAAACCTCCTAAACCAAAGAGGGCGCGGAAAGGAAAGAATCAGAATGACGGTCCTGAGACACAAGGTCATACAATAGCCACAAAAAAACCGTTTGCGCAATGGAAGGATGCATGGACAGTACAACTCATTCACATCCGAGAATCCATGAGTGTGGAGTTCTCAAAGCCATCGAAGCAAGGAGTGGATATATGGTCCAAGGTTGCCACCAAGCTAGCATCGCTATTTCCAGAGTTTGACAAAGATGGTGAGGCATGCAGAAAACGTTGGGGACGCGTTTATGAGTCATATAGAAAGGATAAGGCCCACAATGCCATATCAGGCAATGATCGCAGAATCATTTGTCAGTGGTATGATATTGTGGATGAATATATGTGGAATCGTGCCAATGTTGTTTACGATGCACATGCCTCGTCTGTTGGTGGGTTGTCTTCGTCAGAAGACAACAATACATCAGTCTCCAATGATCAGGGTGACCACACCCAAGAAGACATTGGCTCCAATGAGCCTTCGAAGATCGTGCATGATCAAACAACCAACCAAGGAGCACGCAATAAAAAGGGTAGAAAGATAGAGGAGTCTCTCAGTGACATGGCTAGCACTGCCCCAATGTTAGCGAACCAAAAATCAAACCTAGAGGAAAAAAAAACATTTGAAGAGCACAAGCTCGTTATCATGGAACACTTACCTCCTCGGTATCTGGTCTATTAGATGGAATCAAAAGTCTTAAAAATGAATGATGAATTCAACTGTAGATGAATTTGGAACTTTTTAAAAAACAAGTTTTTTATTCTACCTTTACATCTCTCTTCAAGTGTCTCATAAAGTTTCGTCAAATCTTTTGATAGGTGAATGGATGACGAAAGTTTTTTTATAATGTGTGTCATCGGTGTTGTAGTTGCTGTCATAGCAATGTTTCAACTATTGTTGAGTGATTTGGATGACGGGGACGATGAAAGCATGCTATTGCATACTTTGATGGAGTACATGGCTCGAGGTTACATTGCACGTCGAGCCAGGATAGGTCAGCGAAGGCACGATCGACGGTCATGTTGGGCCTATCCAAGACCACAAACTTTTATGGAGCGGAGGCTTCTAGGGAGTTATACAAACCGAATGTTTAAAAGCAGGTTACGAGTTAGCAGGAGTACATTTGAATATCTCGTCGCGAAATTAGCACCACAAATGCGACGCAAGAATATGAACTATAGAAGGGCAGTACCTGTGGAGAAGTGGGTCTGTGTGGCTTTGCATCGCTTGGCGAGCGGCTCAAGCTTGGGACTAATAGCCGATTTGTACGGAGTCTCAACTTCGTTTACACAGCTGGCTGTTTTGGACTTTTGCGATGCACTGGGTGCTTCTGGATTGCATAGTGTGTATGTAAAGTGGCCTTCCCCACAACAAATGCAAAAATATGATGGTGCATTTCAAGCCCTTCGAGGCATACCATATGTTATTGGTGCAGTAGATGGTAGTCATATACCCATCATTGCCCCAAGGGAGAACCACGAAGATTATTTTAATAGGAAGGGCTTCCACTCTATTATTCTACAGATAAGCGTGGCAGCCAAATGTGTTGTTTGGGACTATGACATTGGCTGTGCAGGTTCTATGCACGATTGGAATGTTTTTCAACGTTCAGACCTAGGAAAACGATGCACAAACAAAGCTCTAGGACAATACTGTCTACTAGGCGATTGTGCTTATCCTGCACACTTTTGGATGCTTCCTCCTTTCAAAGGTAGTAAGGATGGGCTATCTCCGGAACGTTATTATTGGAATTACATACAATCAAGTACTCGTATGTCAGTTGAAAGGGCATTTGGCATCCTTAAAGCGCGATTTCATATATTGTTAAAGAGATGTGACATGCTTTTACAAAATGTCCCAAAGATGGTGGCAGCATGCATTGTTCTACATAATATATGCATTGTGCATGGAGATGGTTTTGATGATGCATGGATACATGAAGCGACAGCAGAACTTGATAGAGAAAGTAATGCGGCTCATCAAGACATGGACCAGCAAAATAGTTTGAGGAATGGATTAGCAGAGGTTGCTATGCTAACTAACACAGGTACCACACAAGCAATACAAAGAGCTCAAGCAGCGGAGCCAACACAAGAGGCAATCCATCTTGGGGGGGCATCTCGAAGAGATAACATTGCTCGAGCCATGTATCGAGAGAGGGAGAGTGCAAATGTGAGAAGCTAGATAGGTGAGCTCACTATACCTTGAAGCTAGTCTTATGTTCTTACCTTTTTAGGTTGGAGAGAAGGATGCATGGTTAGTTTCAAGCGTTGAGAAGACAACGTGAGAGATTGTTGCCAAAGCGAGTTGCAACTTTTGAAAGAATAGAAGTCCATCCAATGTCTCAGACTCTTGTATGTTTAGCCCAACATTGAAAATTTGTCGTTTTTAGGATCATATGATAACTAAAATAGTTGTAGATTTTAAACTTAAAACCCTCGTGTCTGAGAATTCTAGGGTTAATTTTCAAATTCAATAGTTCACTTGACATTAAGGGCCATGACACGCATAAGTATATTTGATTTGTATGACTCTTCCTCGTTGTCTAAATCAACATGTGGTTGGTGGTTGTTGTTATTAACTTATGTCACGAGATTCATGGGCATGGGGTGGAATCGATAGAGTACCCTCCAAAAAGGAGGTTACTCTATTTATTAGACAAAGTTCATAATACGTGGATATATGTGGTTTGTCAATGTTGGATTCTTTGTCCTCTCATTGCTTGTCTCTCTTCTTCTCCTTCCTTCCATGCATCTACACATTGTGGGATCAATAGGTGCATTTACTCGAGTATGCCATGAAGTATTCAAATTGAGTTAACCATAGAAGCCTACAAACCTACATAGGGCGTAACTTGTAGGGTAAATTGTAGTTGATCCCTATGACTACTTGATCACAAATAGGTGGGAGAATTCTACTATGATCAAGGGACAAGAGTCTATGTGTTGTTCAAATAACTTTAATATGTCAGATAAGAGGTGGATTAAGTTTTTAACCCCTTGTATAGCCAGTTGTGAGGTGACATGTCTTTCACTGAATTTAACACTATTTTATACGAAAGTAAAGTGCCAACTGTTGCACAGATCGGCAAATTGATATAGAGTTGTTCGTCTGGCAAAGTGTGAAATGGGTCTAAGGGTGGTTACACACCGCCATTGCCCGCCCCATTTGTGCCCAGTTTGTGGGCACAGGAAAAGTTGACTTGGGCGGGCACTTCACCTGCTTACACACTGGGCAGTGGACACTTTTCGTTATTAATAAGTGTCCGTCCATCTTCCGTCCACAATCGTTTACACACCGGCCACCACCTACCACCAGACACTTCCTGAATCGCATGCGAATGAAGGGACGCTACGGACGTTGATCATCATTCTCATAATAATTATTTTTAGAAAACTTGATTAAACACTTTAAACTGACTAATAAACCTTTAAAAAAAGTCACCAATACACCTAAAAGCATGAATCTGAAGTTTTTCCTACTAAAGAACTCCAAGATTATGACCTTATTGCGTCGTTGCTTTCTTTGCCAATATATTTGTTTCTATGGTGACTACTATTCATGCTTTTGGAAGCTCATTCACTTCCAAGAGAGCATGGGAGTTGAACCCCTTCGCCATGTTGTTGAGGCATGGCTCTACCAAGCTCTCTGTGGAAAGGTGGAAAGAGGGAAATTTTTTTAGCACACCACCCCTCTTTCCATCTTTCCACCTGCGCTGCAGATGCAAGGATGACTGAAAACTTAAAAAAATCATGCAAGGATGGCTGAAAATTACTTACTTGGATGTGATTGTGCTTAATAGTACGGGCTGAACAATAGACATAGTCGGAATGTGTTTACTCACCATTGTCTTCGTCGTCCATCTCCTCCGCAGAGTCAAAATCACCTTGTACACCCATGCTTGCCACTAGGCAAAGGAACCAAATCCCATGTATGATTTTTTTGCAATGAGTCATACTTAAACTGCATGGTCCTCTTCCAAGAGTGACTATCACCTTTGTGCATGGCCTCATCATAAGTAAGAGACTCACTAGCATCTATCACCATAATATAATCCATGGAGGGCTCAAATTGCACAAGTTATCATCTATCTCTAGTAGACCGTCGCCTCAAAATAGGTTGTGGCTATACATATTGTGGAGAATCAAGGACCTGGGCCACTGGGGCATCTACTATTGCTACAGCATGTTGTTTAGCTGGCTGCATAGTAATAGGAGGCTCCTCCTAAAATATCATCATGCATACCTCTATGACATGCTCAAGTTTCTTTTGCATTTTCTTCTCATAGAAAATAACATCGTGGATAATCTTTTGAGCTTGTGAATCCCATAGGTGATAACCCATCTCACCAACATCCCCATAACCAAGAAATATACATTTCCTATACTTAGGATCCAGCTTATTGCACTTGTCCTTGGATACATGGCAGAAAGTCTCATAATCAAAGACACTCAAATGAACATATGAGGGAGGTTTTCTAGACCATGCATGCTCTATAACCTGATAGTCAAGAGTAGTATATGGGGACCAATTTATCAAGTGTACGACAGTACTGATTACCTTAATCCAAAATTGTTGTGGTAAGTCTACTTGGCTAAGCATACTATGAACTCGCTCATGAATCATCTTATTCATGCGCTCAACCATATCATTATGGGGTGGGGTGTACAACAAGGCAATCAACTAACGCTTAAGATCCCTCTCATCATAAAATTGTTCAAAGGCTTTAGAGACATACTCACCCCCATTATCTGACCTTAGGTATTTCAGCTTATACCTAGACTAGTTCTCAACCAAAGCAAGCCAATGTTGAAATGTAACCAAGACATCCGATTTCTACTTTATGTGAAATGCCCATACCTTATGCATATAGTCATCAATGAAAGTAATGAAATACTTTGTGCTACCTAACGACTTGTAGGGCATAGGACCACATACGTCCAAATGAACAAGAGCCAATGACTCACCCATACATGTCATACCAGACTTTTTATGTGTATTACGTGTATGCCTACCATATAAACAATGATCACAATACTCAAAGCACTTATAGTCAAGGGAGAGAAGATACTGCAAATGAGTAAGCATTTTCATTCCTTTCAAGGACATGTGCCCCAAGGCAATGATGCCAAAGAGATACATGTGGAACTACATTTACTGTCAAAATATGGTTAACTAACCCATATACAAGCAAGAGGTAGAGAATAGTGGACTTAGCACCACGTGCAATGATAAAATTCCCATGAGTAATCTTCTATGAGGAATCACCAAAAGAAACTACATAACCTGAATCATCGAAAATGCCAGTAGAGATAAGGCTCTTCATAAGAGCTAGTACATGATGTACATCATGAAGAGTAGACATGCAACTTGAATCAAATTGTAGCTGGACATCACCAATACTAACTATCTTGAGCACGAGTTCATTAACTAAATAGACAAATCCAGTCAAATTGTGATAGGAGTGAAATCACTATGAGGGGTCACATGAAAGGAAGCCCTTGAATCTATCAACCAACACTTAGCATACCTTTACAAAGCATCGGTTAGCTATGAAGTATCAAGAGAAGAAGCTGCAATTATGAAATCATCATTAGAATTAGTCTACACGACATTAATCTCTTCAATCTTAACAATGAACTTGATAGAGACAATGTTGCAATCATAACTTTTGTCCTATACAGCTTGGATATGTAACTTATGTTAGCTATGGATTTTGGAAGAAATTTGAGGATGTATGCAAGAGGCTTATTATATCATATAAGTATCAATGACAGCAATGGGAGAAGCAAGAAGAAGAGAACAAAGGAGGTGGAAGGAGGAAGAAGCAGGAAGACAGATGCCTTCAGATGTGGAAAGAGGAGGAATTAGGGATATAGATGCAACCAGAAAAGGATAAACATATAGAGAAAGCACAAGCTTTTTCCCAAGCTTCACTACTTGCTACTAAGGTTGAGCGACAACCTACTACGAATGTTTTTAATGTACTTATTAAGGAGTTAAGAACTTATGCTAAAATTATAGAGATTGTGATTTTCCCTATCAATGATGCTTATGCTAGTGATGCTTTGAGTTGCCATATCGATGAGGACTCTATAGTTATTATGGATGCTCTAAGTCACCACATAGATAATGTTTATGTAGATACTTTTGATGTTGTGAGTATCCATATAGGTGATGTCTTGAATGAGCCTAAAGTGGATGATCGGGACAATGCATATGTAGATTTTTTGAGTGCTTGGGAGGAATCCTATGAGGCTCATGTACTACTGGATGTAGTAGAGACTATTGATGTGTTGACTAGTCATACCACAAATGCCTTGAAAGATCCTATAGTGGAAGGGTCAGCCATCACTTGTGCATATTTTCTTAGTGCATATGAAGAGGCTTATGAAGCTCATGTTTTACTTGATGTAGGGACTCAAAGGGAGATTGGTGACTTGTTGGATGTACATGATTTGCAGGACATAGTTGTTGTCTTTGAGATAATCCATGGGCTAGAGCCTATGCAGATAGAGGATCCTTTCTATGATGCTCCATAGCTAGAGAATGTTTCAGATGATTTGTCAAAGGCCTTAAGGCAATTAAAATATGCTTTAAATTATGGACCACTTCACTATTTTCTGTGATGGTCATCTTTCCACTTGTGCACTTCCACTATGAAGCTTAGATGGCGATCTAGAGAGAAGATAGGTAAAGAGCTTAAGGCTAGTTGGAACAACTCTGACTGGGTGAAAGATAGATGATAGATGGCTGTGAAGGGGTTTAGCTTTTATAGCCTATGAAGGGGATCAGGATAGATGACCTTCCATATGCACCTGTGTCTATTGATCTTCCATGTGCACATGTGTCGGTTGACCTTCCATATGCACATGTGTTTGTTGATCTTCCATATGCACATGTGTCTGTTGACCTTCCATGTGCACCTCCACTAGTTGGCTAGGGAATATTCCCTTTACCATTGGGCCCCTGATAATTCCCTTACCTTGCAACTCGATGCAATGTGCCTCGAGTTGCTAATAGCTTAAGTACTCCATCTAGACCAAAGATGAGACCCACAATGGTCACCTTTTCGCCATCCGATCACATAGACCTCATCTGAATCAATGAATATTCGGGCTCACATGGCATTGGTGCTTGCCCCGCATTCTCTTCAGCTAAGATTTGAAGAACTTTAACCCGAGCTTTAATGGCAGCCATGGCACCTTCATTTGCAGGTATGTTTTGATCTCCCATCTCCTCCCCAAGCTTTCAGACTTCCATTGGCACCTTCCAGGGCTGCATCGGAGCCCCCTTGACATTGCCAAGTGCTCTCGAGTACTGTTGAAGACCCCCCAACCCCTAGGAATAGCTACCGCAAAGTGTGATGCATTTTTAGGGGGTTGGGCTAATTTGCTCCTGGCACTTCCCGCTTCTTCCTCGGCTTCCTGGCACTCTTGGCAACCTTCGTGATCATTGTTGGACTCCTCAGCATTAGTTCTTGGCTCCTGGTGATCGATTTCAGTGCTTCCCCCTTTAGCCATTGCTGTATACACAGTCCCAGGTTGTCAAAACAGGGCAGCACTTGACATTCACTGTTTGATGCTTCTTGGCATTGCCTGTTTGATGCCTATTGATGCCCAGTGGTGCTCGGATGTTATGGGATGCTATGTCTATGCTTTGGGACTGATTTGGAGCAGATTTGGACACCATTTGAGCTTCATTTAACAATAAATATGCTGATATATAATGGGTTGAAGCTCATTTACTTGGTGTATGCATTGGTTCTTGGATACGGGGTGCTTATTGGAGGTTTGAATGATCATACCGATGTATTTGGAGATTGTCAAATGTTTCCTTTTGGTTCCGGAATGCTTTTGAGCTTGGATTAGGCTCCGACTTGTTCGCCCTTCACTGGCATTTGGCTTCGGTTGGCATGCTTTGGACTGGTTTATGCCTATTGTCACTGCTTGACATTTAGGCTTCTTGCATTTATGCTTTGGTCGGATATGGATGCAACTTGGTTTGCCCATGCTTGACAGTTACTTGGAGCTTCATCTTCAGATGTATTTGAGCATTTTGGACCTACTGGGCATTTGAATGCTTTCAGGCTTATGCTTTACAGGTCTGAGATAGCTTGGGATTTATGCTTCGGATGTATCCTACTAGGATTTGGCATGTCTGATGCTATGTAATCCATGTATTAGAGCGTTGCTTGCTCTATTTGCATCTGAATTTACTTCCAATGGGAGCCTCTTGGTATATTCAGAGGTACACTGAGTCTTACTTACACTTGAGCTTGAGCTTGTGGGACAGTTACATGCATTTGCTCTCTTGAGAGCTTTATGTCTATAGTTTATCTGTAGTGGGCTGATTTGATACGCCTATTGGGGCAGGCATATATCTCTGTCTCACAGGTTTGTCAGTTTTGTATGCATCTTGGATGGTTATGCATTGAGCTTCTTGCTCTATCAATTGTGCTTATGCTTAGTCTCTTCTCTTACCCCAAGACCCATTACATGCATGACTTCTAGACCTATGAGATGTCTCTTGCCTGACAGGTTTTTGGTTTGATAGTTCTTGGTACCTTCTTGCCCTCATTGTTGGATGTATCTTGCTACCTGGCAGTTGCAGTGACATATGTATTAGTGATTGCTTCATTTTGGGACAATTTTACATATTGCTATCATTTACTACAACAAGCTAAAATCTGCAGATTTCGAGCACTTCTATAAGGGTAATGATTACTATTTGATGTTATCTTGGTCACATTTGGTGGACAGGTGCTTCTCTTGGTGATATCCACTGTTTCAGCCAGTTTTAGCAGTGGTTTTAGTGCATTTTTTGCTAATTACAACAACTTGCAATTTTACTTTTTTTGCTTTGATTTGGGATAATATGGCTGGTCATCTGAAAGACACATCTCTCTTTAACATTGCCAAGTTGGATGGTACCAACTATGGGTATTGGAAGTCCCAAATATGGCAGGTTTTGGTGCAGAAGTTGCAGATTAAACCCTTGCAATTCAAGGGTATTAAATCCGAGGATATGGATGATGATGTTTGGATGGAAGTTGATGAGCTATGCAAGTCTACCATTATCTTGTCACTCTTAGAAGAGGTCCATCATAATGTTGTTGAAGATGAGAATCAAAGTGCATGGGATTTATGGGAGAAGATTCAAGAGCTCTATGTGCAGCAGAGTCCTACGTCACAGATGTATTGACTGAAGCAGTTAATGAACCTTGGCATGAAGGAGGGGACCTCCCTATCATCTCATTTCAGTCAGTTTCATGCTATCATGAAGAGTTTGTTGTCACAGGGTATTGAGCTCAAAGACAACTTGCACTTGTTGTTTCTGCTTGGCACCTTGCCTGAATCATGGGATGTCTTCCGTACTGCCTTTTGCACGAACAAGCTTGATGAGCTGAAAGTCAAAGATGTTGAGAGTGCTTTAATGACTGAGGAAATCAACAGGAAAAACAATGATGCTTCCCGCTCTTCACATGCATTGACTGTTAGAGGTGGTAGATATGGTAGGCATGATAATGATCATAAGGGCAGGGACTCTCAGAAGTCCAGGTCCAAGCCACGTGGTCGCAGTAAGTCCCGTGGATGGAAGTCTGATATTACCTATCATTATTGTGGGAAAGCAGGACATATTAGGCCGCAATGCTATAAGATGCATGATGATAAGTGCAAGGAAAAGGGAAAAGAGAAAGTGCAGGAAAAGTCTTCTGAGCGTAGTATTGTACCTACAAAGTCAAGTGTGAAGATAGAAGAGGTAAATGTCATGCAGGCCACTAATTCGGATGATGATTACATACTTGCAGCTTCTTCATGCGATGCCTCACAGGCTTATGAGATACATTCTATGTATGCACAATGCTAGCTCTTGGATTCGGGTACGTCATTTCATGTGACACCCTGTAGAGATTGGTTTCATACCTATCGTACCATCTCTAATTTTGTGTGTCTTGGTGATGATAGGTCTCTTGACATTGTGGGCATTGGAGATATTAAGCTGCAGTTTCCTTCTAGCAGTTCTTTTGTTTTGCATGATGTATGCCATGTACCTGCGTTGACTCGCAGCTTATTTTAGCTGGACAGCTTGATGATAAATGACATCATTAAGATCCAACATAAATTCTTCCCTTCAAACTTTTTGCCTTTTATTTCAAAGCCTTTGTGACATTCCTCCTACATCACTAGTTTCTTATGCGTTTACGCATTTGCTTGATGCTTGATCTTGATTGGACTTACCCCCTCCCCTTCCAGATTGAGAAGAATCCTTCCTAGGATTGAAGGTTAGGAGGTCGAGGGCATTCAACATTCAAATATAAGGGTTACTTGCGCATGAGCCAAGTATAGAATTCTGGGTTATACTCCAGCTGAGCTTCGCGGTCCAGGTCGAAGGGTTGGGTGCTTACCTATGTGACATAAGTGAGAACATTCATTAGAAAATCACCGGAATCGACACAGATAGCGATGTGGAGCTCTTCTTCAGTCAGGAGATGATCAAGATCTGGGTGCCTCTGACGTGCTCTTCCATGGGTCAGACACAAAGATTGGTTAATACTCTATATGAGGTGGGTGCGACATAGGTTGGGTCATACTCCGATGTCTTGATTGCGCAGTGCTGCTCAGCGTTGGTCATGATTTGACATCCTTCAAGTTTCCACTGCAATCGTAGAGTGTACCGGTTTTGTAAAAATGGGGATCGGTGTCAGCTAATGCTTTCAACTCCTCAACTTCTTTGTCAGCGATGGAAGCAGTCGCGCACTTATCGTAGGACATAATGAGGCACCATTTGATGGCTTGTTCTCTTGATATCTCAGTGCTAGCAACTTGGCAGAAGTTGAGTGGGATGTTTTGACAAATGCAAATTCGAATGTTTCCCAGGAACAAGGCATCGTGTGAACTTCAGTTGCTAAAGGCTCTTGCAACAGGCCTAAGTCCAAGCGATCATAACTTAGAGCTAACGATACAAACGTGGCATCTAAGCGTCTGAGACAAGCAATAACGTCATCCCCTATGTCTTCGGCTAGGTTTGCAGCCAAAGTTAAGAATGATTTTCGCTCATAGAAGGGTTTAAGGTCTGCAGCAGGTTTGATGGGGCTAGAGGGCTTGGCCGGCGAATGATGGCAGTTACCCATGAACTAGTGGCTGAGCCTCATGGATGAGCATTGGAGTAGTAGCTGCTACGGGTGGGCTGCTACACTCGGATTGGGTTTGGCAAGTCTCATCGGCACCAGCAAGGGTTGAAGTATGTAAAGGCGTTTGTGGTTTGGGCCGATAGGCTTGCCCAACCCTTCTGGGCTTATGTGTGGGCGAGCTTGTAGGAGACGAGTCCTAGAAGTACTGTGGCTTCTGGTTGTGAGGTTCTATGGAGCTCGGGGTGATCAAGCTTGAGGGTGGTGTGTGAGTGGTACCTTGGGCCATTCGGGCCCTAGGGATCCATATTCAGGCATTTCCCTCATAGTAGTCTTGCGCGTGCAAAAAGGATTTAGGAACCTATCTTGGCTTGATCATGCTTCGATTTTTGTAACTGCATCTTGGCCTCCTAGGTTTAGAGTTTCTTGTTTTACGAGACCGTGAGCGTCCACTCCTAGGCAGCAGTTGCAGTTGTTTAGGCCTCCATTGAAACTTAGGATGTTGGGCCTTAGCTTTTGCTGCTGTGAACAACGGCTCGTGAGATGCGGTGGATGGTGGTCGAGCACTACCCCCCTTCGTAGACTTGGATGCTAACATTTCTACTGGTGGCCTTGCAGACTTTGAAGAGGTCGCGCAGCCCTTGCTGAAAGCTGTAACAATGTGGACGTTGCCTATGGCAAGGTGGATGCGTTGCAACTCATAATCGACATTGCAGTGAGTTTGCTTCTTGAAGGTTCGCCCTAGCAGTGACTCTGTGCCTGCGTCTTTAGTGTTTGGCAACACGTAAAAGATCATGGGTACAATCTCAGACTCGATAGCAATAGTGGCCGTGCACTTGCTGAGAAGTGTGTATGAGCAGTCCCCATATGGGCTTAATTTGGCATTAATGGGCTGTAGTGGTGGTTTACCAAGTTGGGTCCAATGATCTGAGTTAAGACATTTAAGTTTGCTCCCTCATCGATCAAGGCATTGAAGAGGCGCATGTTTGCTTGGTAGTAACCATGATGCGGAGGTATGCGGGTTTTATGGCTTCCTCATCCTCATCATCAATCTCCGTGATTGTGGCAACTCGTACCTTGACAGGGGTTCTAACATTGGTGGCTCATGCAGCGGATGCATGGGAGGGTAGTATTTCTTAATGTGATTGGCACTGAAGAAGCCTATGCCCTCGCCGTCTAGAGTCTCGAGCTCAACGTTGCTAGTTCGGCTGATTGCACGAACCTTGAAAGGCCCAAGACCTCTAAACTTCATTTTTTGCTTGTGTCCTTTAACTGAGTACAGGAGTACTAAATCGCCCTGTTCAAAGTCATGCTGGTTGACATGCTTGTCAAACCAGCTCTTGCGTCATGCCTTCTCGCATATGAGCACATGAGTGGCTAGAAGGCAAGTTTCTGAGAGGCGATCAAGTTCAACCAAGCATTGCGTCCATGCCTCCTTCCCTTCCCATCGTTCTTGAAGTGCTATTCTCAGGCTAGGAATAAAGAACTCTACTGGTAGAATTGTCCTAGTCCCATAGGTCAACCTAAAGGGAGTCTAGCCCGATAGCCGTTTTATAAGTTGCACGATAAGCCCACAAGGCTACCATCAGCTTGTTATCCCAGTTGTTGCGCGAAGCAGAGACTACTTTGGTCAGGACGTTCACAAGGATCTTATTTGTGGATTCTGCATGCCCGTTTGTCTGAACGTAGTATGGAGAGGATTTTCGATGGATAATTAGAAAGGTGGACAGAAGATGCACTATAACTTCATTGATGAAGTGTGTGTCCTGGTCACTGTGACTAGTTCGATGGGGCAGCCGAATCGTGAGATCACCTGCTCCCATAAGAACTTGGCAGTCGTTCTAGAGTCATTTTTTCGTGTCGTTCTCGCTTTTGCCCATTTCGTTAGGTAGTTTGTGGCCACAATGATATATTTGGCTTGCGAATACTATGCCACAGGACTAATGGGTCCTATGAAGTTGATCCCCCATTTTTCGAAGGGTTGTCATGCAATGATTGGGGTCAACTCGATTTGATCCTTGCAAATCAGGACCTTTGTCCCACTGACACTCGTCACAATGCTTGACGAATTGTGCTGCATCGTGCAAAAGCGTGGGCCACCATAGTTGAGACTGCAACACCTTGCAGGTTGTCATGTCTCCGCTAAAGTGCCCTCCAGCAATTCTGCTGTGTGCCTCTGCGAGCACATCGTGCATCTCATGCTCACATACGCATCTACGTAACAACTCGTCTTGCCCTAGCCTATATAGTTGGCCTACTATCAACTGATAGAGTTGGATTTTGAGGATAAGTTGCCTAAGTTGGGCTTTTTCTATCAGTTGCTTAGGCAGTCCGTGCTCCAACACTTGGATGATGTCATCCGCCCAATATGGCGTTAGATCAATCTTGAATAAATCTCTCTCACTGGAAAGATTAAATAGATGGGCGTCTGGAAATTCATCGGTAATGCCTTGTCCAATGGCCTCTCTCGTGGGGATGCATGACATGTGGTCAGGCATGTAGTGTTGTTTTCCCTTCCGTAAAACCACGGAGAAGTTGAATTCTAAAAGCAAAAGGAGCCATTGAGCTATGCGCCTTGTAGCACAGGATTTGTTTATTAGATAGAGCAAGGCTCGATGGTCCATAAAGAAAGTAAAAGGCATAGCCAATAGATAATGCCAAAACTTCTTTACAGCAAATACCATGGCTAAACCCTCTCTCTCACTCTCGCTGAGTAATTCCTTTAAGTCTCAATGAGTTGTCTGCTAGCAAAAGCTCACGGGATAGTCAAGGTTGTGTTTGCCACGTTGGCACAACACTACCCCCATGACGAATTTTGAAGCATCAATATGCACGTGGAAGATAATGGTCCAATCTGGGGCTCGTAGAATGGGTACAATAGTCAAAGCCTTTTTCAATTCCTCATACGCTCATTGGCATGCTTTAGTCCACTCGAAGCCGATCAACAGTTTGTACAAAGGTATGGCAATCAATGCATAGTTCAGCACAAACCGTCGATAGTATCCCGTATGGCCTAAGAAGCATTGAACTCCCTTATAGTTGATTGGGGGCGGAAGATCAACAATAACCCTGACCTTCGAGAAGTTAGTGGCAATGCCATTCTTCAACACCACGTGCCATAGGATGCATCCATGTTTCACCTAGAACTGGCACTTTAAGGGGTTTAGGGAGAGATGATATAGGCGACACCGCTTAAAGACTGCTCGGAGTTTGTCTAAGTTTTCTCTCTAGGTCGAGTGAACACACAAGTCATCCACAAAGACCTCCAATTCCCTGCGAAGCATGTCTTTAAATATGGTGCACATGAGGCATTTGGCAATAAAGACCAGTCGCGGGGTGTCTCCCCTTCCTGTGCTAGGTTCACCTCCTTGACTTTGGCCGGTCCCTTGATCGGTTCACTCGTTTGCCCTTGGCGTTTGGCGCCCAATAGGATTACTACCCTATCACCCATCTTGAATTTCGTAAATCTCTTTGGGAGATCCTGCGGCTTTCTTTGCTCTATCGTTTGCATGTCTCTAGGCTGTTTTTCCCTTTCTTCCATCAATCGTCTATGCCTCAGGTGGATGGGTAGGTCCCCCTTGGTGCGTCTGGTCTTGGATGGTCTAGGTATTTCGGGGTTGCTATCTAAGCTTACTTCCGACTTAGAATCAAACTCACCGTTTTTGTTAGAAGAGGTGGTTTCTCCTGGTGGTCATAGCTCAGAGGGTGACTCTGTTTTGAGCACTAGTATCGTACATGGTTGGGTTAGGCTTGCTTGTTCAAAATCTATGGCTCCTGTTTGTTCCAACCAAGCGCGGTCACAATCCATCTGCATGACCCCTCGCTCTATCTTAAAGACACCCTTTTTCTGTGGCTTGGAGTCCACTCGTATCGGTTCTATTTCTCATCCCTTAGTGTCGTATTCCACCGTGTCTATCTCACCCTCACTTTCGTCACTAAAAGGATGATAGTCTTCATACTCATCATTGGAGTCATCTTTGTCTGACTGCTCATCATCTCCTAGGTTTTGGTATATCTCTTGTTTCTGATCGCGGACTAGAACCCAATTGTACATGAGGTTTAAGTCATGCACCTTGGTCCATTCCCACCTTGGTTCGTCTAACAGATCTTGGAGTGGCTTGAAGTTTGCTACTGGATTGCCAGCTAGCTTGCCAGTCAAGTACTCCAGAATCTCTTGGATTTCCCTCTTGTTATTTGGCACTTGAAATGTGATGGGTTTAGGTCACCCACGAAAAGTTTCTGCCATCATGCAGACTAGTACAGAGGGTATGTCTTTTGACTTGCCAACTATCATGATGGCTTGCTCGTATGCCTCATGATCTGAGAATGGCAAGTCGATTGTAGCAAGGACATGCATCCAGTCTTGCTCATCCTCCGGGCATGGGATATACTTGGTCAAGGGCCCATAGGACTTCTTGACTTGAGCGTTAAATTTAAGCATAGCAGAGATGGCATCCAAGTCGATTGGTGAGGTCTTCCACGTGTCCATCTCTACCCTTATAGCTTCCATTCTATTGTTAAGGAAGATTAAGCCGTTAATTCAATCTTCGATGGCTTTGGCATTGCGCATCCAGGGTCGGCCTAATAGGATGTCATAGTCCACTCCCTTCATGACTATAAAGTCAACCGAGAACTGGATGCCTGTGATTTTCACCAGCCAGTTCTTAAGTACCCTGAACGGTTTCACTCTCATACCGTTTGCTAGTGTGACATTGAACCTCGCAGTCTTGACAGGTGGGTTTTCCCAAGTCTGAAGCACTGTGTGGCTCAGGACACTAACCCCCGCTCCTGTGTCTACAATCCCCTTTCTCATTGTATCGCCTAGGGCTAAGACAGGTAAGACCGCATGCATCTTGATGCCTTCCCAGAAAGCATTAACGTGCAAGGACTTAGGCACAGAGTGTAGCGTCAGACTCGGTATTTGTGTCTCTATATCATGGTTGCATAGGTCTACGGTAGCTTGCTCTCGTGATCCTTCAACCCACAGCTTCAGGTCTTGCCACAGGGTGGGATGGTGCCTAAGCAGGTCTCCCAAGCTCAGCGTCACAGGGGTGGTCACTAGCATGGTAAGGAGGTCATTGGCTGCTTGTCTTTCTCCTATTCCAAATTGTCATGGTCAATGGCCGTGACTGATTTGCTAACATGTAGCGTCAAGGCTTTGCCTAAGCGGTACCGCTTGTGGCGCAGTCACATCTCTCGATTTTGGTTGTGGGGCTGGGGCTGGTGTGCTTATGCTGGAGAGATCTTCGATCTTGTCCTCTAGGATGGGCTCAACATCTTTTAGGTGCTCTTAGGCCTCTTTTACTCATTCCTTCACTTTCTCGATAGCCTCTAGTTGGTGCTTTGGATGCGGGTATTCCCCTATCTTTGCACTTCCCTTTTCGGCCATCTTAGGGACTGAGGTTTTTGCCTCTGCGTCAGTGACCTTCTTTCCAGCAGGCAGAGTCGTGGCACTCTCAGTTTTCAACATGATCTTAGCTTCGGGTTTCTTCTTTCTCTGTCTATGGCTCTTCTTCCCTATCGAGGCTGCATCGAGGTTGCTAGGGCCTGGCAACACTATGGCGACTTGCTTTGTCTGTGCTCGGGTCATGACACGCAATGGGATAGGTGTGGCCTCCCCATCGAGGTTCTTGACACAGAACAACCCCAATGGGACTGATGGCATGTTGGCTGAGCTTGAGGATGGTTTTCGTTTGGGACAGTCAATGAAGCGATGAGTGATTCCACACTCAGGGCACCTTAGGTCTGCCTTATCTCTATTTGATTACTCCTTTTCAGGACAACGTGATGAGACATGCCCTGGATGACTGCAAGTCCAACACATGATTGGTTCTTGCATTTGCCCTCCTAGGCCTCTACCTCGGCCTCTTCCTAATGCCATCAGTGGTACAGGTCGATAGTCCATAAGGACTACGTTGCCCTCGTCGTTGTGTGAGACATATGGATATAAGTAAGTCTCTTCCTCATTTGGCTCCTCCACGTAGTGGACTGGAGCGTCACTCGGTGGATGGGTCATGTAGGGACCAAGTGGTCTAGGTATGCCTATAGGGTTTATGTCCATTCTAGGAACAGTCAGTTTAACGTCATTATTTTCAATCAGCCATGATGGAGAGGATGGTTTTGACAAATGGTGTTTCTGCCATTTCCCTTCTGAAAGCGAGAAAAAAAATAAGAGAAAAAAAAGAGAAAAGAAAACTATTATGGGAGAAAAGGAAGAAATTCCCTGTCATAACAGGTCTCGTTCCAAGAAAAGGTGGGAACACCCTTGGGTGGGAAGCTAACTGTGGAAAAGGTGGTAACACCCCGTAGCGGGAAATAAAAGTCAAAGAAGAGGAGAGAAGACAAGAGAGGGAGCAACAACGAAAAGAGATCGAGTCCATGACCGATCAACTACACCTCGGAAGGAAAGAGCACGAGAATATGAGCAAAGAACTCAGAGCCCAGGAGTAGAAGCTCGTAACCCTAGCACAAAAGCAGGGGAAGAGCATGGAAGGAATGAACAAAAGGGCCGAGGAATGGGCCATGCAGAACGAGAAATGGGTGAAGGCACTGGCGCGGTGCCTCGCCTTGGTGGAAAAAAAAAATATTGGCAGAAAGCAAAGCGGACACCGCCCAGATAGCCTTCACTACCCAGCAACAGGCCTTCCTCAACACATTACTGGACAAGAGGGAAATGATTCATTAGAGGTGGTGCAGAAGAAATTGAGCATCGCATGCAAAGCCTTGCATGCGGGGCTACAGATGCCACCCCAACTTGTGGAGGTTAGGCTGGGCTTAGAAGAACAACGAAAGTACCTGCTATTGGCCGGCCTAATCCCCCAGGAAGCGGATGCACTCGGCTTTGAGAAAGGAGCGCAACTAGACGACCGACAGGGGGAGGACACTGACATTGAATTTGTCATAAGAAGAACCAGCGAAGAAATAATCCCACAACCCCCCTCGCTGCACGATCAGGAATAGCAACAACTCGACCCGCCCCTGAACAGACAAACCACACTCAAGGAGCGACTGAGAAAATTAGTGGAAGAAACCAGAAGGCAGTTGCAAGCCAAACCAGTCGTGTGGCCATCTGCATCCCTCCCACCATGCCCCGATGACCTCCCAACGCAATTCCACGCAGAGCTGATAATTTGAGAACAATAGGAAATCGAAAAGGACCCTTTTACTTTCAGTTTCCTCATGCCTAACAGCCTGCTGAGAAGAGTCCTGCCAATTAAGGTAATGGAGGAGACGATCGTGGCTAGCAGCCGACTAGGCCAAAAATGGATGGAAGACAGGGCAAAGACCCCCACTCTGTGGGGCACAGAGGAATCAGAGTTTTGGCAAGACAAGGTATTCGAGGTACCACACACTGTAAGGGGCTACAACTGCCAACCTCTCTAGAGAAGGCGAATATGCGATATTAACATGCTCGCCTGGATGGCTTTTTGCAACACTCTACCCTACAAGAGGAATGACCCCACATTCATGGCGTATCCTCGTAGGGTGGGCACGGATTTTGTTGTCACCCTCCACGGGCGGCATGACTTCCCCATCATCTACAACTCCAACGCCACCTCCTTCAAGCATGCTCTCCTTTTTTATTTAGGAAGCCTAAGTGACTCCATGACGTGCTTTCTCGCAGACTTCTCCTCCTATCCAGATCCTGCCTTTATAACTACATGTAATTACCTTAGGCTTCTTAAGCTATTACTCAAGCAAGATCCAACACCACAAGAGAATGGCTTGCCCCCCTGTTTTTTGATTCCAATGCTATTGATAGCTGCGTTATGGCACGCCTAATGATGAGAGCTAGCCTACTCCCCTCCTTTTGCCTAGCCCTCCTAGAGGACATGAATGACAGCGAGTTTACTAGGTGCAATCACCCTTTCCTCTCCACCACCTCTCTCCATATCTGCATGAATCTTAAAGGATACATGCAAAGCCACCAATTTTTGAGCAAATCCATCCAACCCCCTTCCCCTCCTCAGTCAAATGAAGAGAATTAGGCCCTGACTGTCATTCCACTACTGCAACAAAAAAAAAAAGAACAGCATGAAAAACACTCTCCACTGACTGGACAACATTGCCCACTTGTAGAAGCACTTGCCACCACATAAAGCATGATCACGGCACCTAGGGGTTCTTAAGTTAGGCATGTCTGGTGGCTTTGGTCGATCGGCTCTACTCCCAACCCCCTAGCCCTTTTGCTCCCCCACTTCACGCTTAGGGCACATCAAGGGTATGACATACCTAGGGAGGTAACACTCGCCTATGGTTAGACATGTCACCCTAAGCCACTTGCACCGCACCTCCCTTGGCACAAATGGGGTCCTCAAGTGTGGGACATCACCATTCCACATTCCACTAGCATGAGCACAATGCACTAACACAATGAGGCAAGCACTCCCCTTAGGAATAGCACCGCACCTTGTCCTTTCATCAAAAAAAATTTCACAGCTTACACAATCACCTAAGTCTCCAAGTGGCCCTCACCATTGCACCACTTGGACAATTGCCTGCCAACCTACAACAACACAGAAGTGCCATGGGACTGGCACCCATCTAGGAGGGGGGTAATGTAGACCCCAAGTCGAGACGGTGGAAAAATGAAGGAAAAAGCACAAAAAACATGGAAAAAGAGCAAAGACACGCAGGCAACCTCCAAAGCTAAGCCGGGGCAAAAAGCGCAATTTTAAATGAAGGGCACCTCAAAAAACTTGGAAATTTCTTGTAAAGGAGCGCAAGGCTCCCTCCTGTGCCAATTGTAAAATACTAGACGCGTGTAGGCCAGAGGCATAAGGCTAGAAGAGGGAAATGGAAAAAAGACCTTGCCATAAGGGCCGGTCATGTAAAAAAGGGATGGGTGCCCATGGGATTTTAGGGTTTGTATATATAAAGTTCAAAAAGTGAATGAGAGCTCATTCTTTGGTGTGTGGCTAACAAGAGCTCTCTTCTTCTTCTCTTCTTCTCATCTTCTTGCTTGTGTGTGCTCTTGAGAGAGGGAGTGTGAGAGTGTGAGGGAGTAAGTGTGTGAGAGTGAGGGATCAAGAGGGTGAAGCTCTTCACCATCTCCTCTTCTCTTCTTCTCTTCTCTTCTCTTTTCTCGCGCACGTGGCTATGGAGAATGGATCTTGGAGATGGAGGAGGCTTGAGGATGCTTAAGCTTGCATCTAGGATCGTGGAGCTACCGGGGTGTGTGAGAGAGGAGGCAACTTGTATCGGCATCAAGGTAAGCTCACTACACTCATAGGATCGACGGCGCGTCGGCTAGGTGAGAGATAGCCATTAGAGCTCGCTTGAAATGCTTGAAGCAATAAGCGGTCCGTGGGTCTTGGCAGTTGAGCGAAAGCTCCCACACTCAATATCATGTCTCAAAGAAGGCGAATAAAAGAAATGCTCCACTACTCTAATTATAGCATCAATCCCTCCATGTCTACATAAGGAGGAGCATGATTCTTAATTATCACTTTAGGCCTCAAATGCTTTGTGACACACAGTTGTCCATGCATCATTAGAATGCCATCTCTACACACAAAGTGCTCATACATTTGGCCATTGCAAATTTGGTCATACACATTCAAAAACTTTGAATCAACAACATATTGATCTTTCATGGCATCCAACTCAGTGTGATATACCATGGTGATAACCAAAATATGAGGCTTGTGTGACAATGCATTAGCCACCACATTCTTTTTCCCATCTACGTGCACAAAATGAAAATGAAACATAGACAAGAAGTTGGCCCATCTCATGTGCTCCATCTCATGTGCTTCTCAAACAACTTAATTTGAGTCAAGAAATAGTGCAATGTTTGATGGTCAATCTGCATTGTGAAATCAACCCTTGAAGATAGCGTTTCCATGTCAAAAGTGCATGAAATATAGCAAGCAATTCTTTCTCATAAACATTCAAATTCCTTGCAGCCTTTGCTTTCTTGTGTTTGAGCCAAAGGGCATAACTAATCAACCTAATTGAAAATAAGTCCCTTGCACCTTTTAGACTATCCCTTAGGTATTAACACAAGGAAATTCTTGAGGATATGATGTGTTATCTTAACCCTTGTAGCTACTTAGGCCTAATGACTTGAGCCATTTCTTGCCTGATACCTTATCTCTAGCCTTACTCAGAAGTAGCCACCATTAATCCCTCAA
This sequence comes from Lygodium microphyllum, assembly GCF_053477565.2. Classification (NCBI taxonomy): domain Eukaryota; kingdom Viridiplantae; phylum Streptophyta; class Polypodiopsida; order Schizaeales; family Lygodiaceae; genus Lygodium; species Lygodium microphyllum. Next base: position 20,608,567 of record NC_141146.1, on the reverse strand, counting down.
GAAAACCCTCACAAAAAGACATCCAAGCCTAGAAAATCACCCCCTTTAGGTATTGATACATCAACATCATAACAACCTTGACATTGCGCCCTTCTAAAGTTGTTGTATAACTACATGTCTTCACATACCACTCAAGTGCTCTAGCTTGATATATAGCATCATAATTTGGATTTTTCCTAGAGAGAGGACATTGCCACTTGACTTGCTAGCCTCAAGACATTGGACCAAGTAATACCTCGTGATTGTGTGCTCATTTAAGCATCACTAATAACCACATTGAGCTTGACTTGATACCCTAGAGGGTCACTAGCTTTGCATTAGAGAGAGTCTACACTTATGCTTGTTGAAGGAGGGACCCTAGTATGCCTAAAAGGATACTCTTGAAATATTAGATTCCCTAAAATACCTTAATGCTATGAAAGCTAAACTCTTGGACAATTTTTTCATCACTATCCCATAGATTTTGAACTTAATTTGGTGCATGTTGGAGAGATTTTGTGTGGAGAACCTTTAACTTGTGTATTTCTTGTAGAGTATCGCTCACACCTTGAGTAGAGACCCTTGAGGTATTAATGTCTGAAATACCTTGAAGACTTACTATCCAATATATTGCACCCCTTCTTTGAGCTCAACTAACTACATGTAGGGATTGTCTTGTGATAAAAAGGAGTAGTAAAATGCATTTTGAGGTTTTGCACCCCTCTAGGGAGGAGAGAAAAGAGACCTATAGCTCTTGCAACTTACTTCCTCGAGGTATTAGGAGAGTGAATACCTCAAGGTAGTTATGTCCAAGCCTGGAACTTCATTGGCTATCCCTAACCCTTACCTTATCATCTAAAAGTTTATTATCCTTGCATAGAAGTTATTTGCACTAATGGTTTGATATAGTAAAGACCATTAATCTTTATAGACAAACCCTGGAGGTATTGGATGCTAGAATACTTAAGCATATGGAGACCAACATCCTGGACCATGTTGAGCTCATCTAAACTACTTTGTGGATGTTGACATTGAGCCTTAGAAGGTAAATAGTCCCACTTGGAGAGTGGTTTCACCATTTTGATGTAGTAAAGAGATAATCAGCAATTCAAAAAGGCACCCTTTAGGTATTAGCAAAAAGAATACCTCGAGGGCCTTTGTGTTAAGGTATTGAGCTACACAAGGCCAAAACAACTAATTCCTAAGACTTGCCTTGACTTACCAAATAGTTACTAGCCTATTAAAGGACCTTTGCACCATCCAAGAGCTTCGTAAAAACTATCATCTCCTTACAAAGATACCCTCAATGTATTTCTATAACAAATACCTCGAGGTATTACAATGGAGAATACCTCAAGCACCTAGCATCTTACCCTTTAAGCCTCATTGAACTTGATTAGTTGACCATAGTACTTACCTTGATCATTGGAGGCCTTCTAGCCTTGATCATAGAGTAATTTAGCTATACTAGAAGAGGCCATTATTCCCCTTGAAAAGGATCACTCATAGTATTAGAGATTGGAATGTCTCAAGTTCACACATAGCATGCATCTGGAGATTATTAAAATAGAGTAAGCAAGGCAAAGTCATCTAAAAACTAGCTTAACACACAAGGAGACCAAGTTGAATTAAAGTAGCCTTGAATTGAAGTGATTAAAATAAAGCAATGTAGACATAAGATCAAGGGACTAAAATTTTATGGTATATCTTGGCCCCATGAATGCTAGGGTAAAGGCCAATGGCCTATAACTGAGCAAGCACCCCTTGCACACATATATATACTATATAGTCATATATGAGTGAAGATGATGAAGAATAAGGGTACCATTCATTTTTCACCCACATAACTCTATTGTGTTCTTCTGTCTCTCAAGCTTATTGCACCCCATAGCTTCTACCTCACATCCCACCATTGCTTCCCTCTCAATTGGTATTAGAGTGATGTTTAGCATTTGTGGGAGCTCATGCTTGGAGTGAGGAAAACAAGGAGTGAAGCTTTGTTGTGAAGGTCAAGGATTTAAGCTTCTTCTTCGACATTATTGCCTATAAATTAACAAAGGTACTATTCTCATCCCTGGGATCTAGATCTAAGCCAAGCAGATGCTTGAGCCATTGAGCCTTGATTTGGAGCTACAATAGCCCATTTTGGCATTGATTTTGGCAGCCATTAGTGGTTGGGATTGAAATAAAAAAGGGTGGATGCATGGGAAGGGATATTGGTACTTGATTTTGATGTATACGAAAATAGGGCTTACTTAACAAGGGGGTAGCTTTTCTCTTGGAAACATGGGGCTTGCTTGTTGCAAGCAGAGGCCTCAAGTTGGGACCTTAAGTAGAGGCTCTCCTTGTGTTTGGTAGAGAAAAGAAAAGAGAGAGAGACATGACAATTTGGTGAGATTGTAACATCTATAGAGTGTATTATTGGTTTGGATACACAAGGAGGTTGTTTATGCTAAAAATGACATGGATTGATGTATTTCATAGTCAAATTGCTCACATCAATTTCCACGTTTTCTAATGTTTTCAAAGGTACAAGGTATCTATTTTATCATAGAAACCTTTTTGTAAGGTTCAAAGATTAGCTTGATAGTGAGTAGTTCTCATCAGAGGTTATCAAATTACTCCTAGCTTTGGATTATACACATATTTCAATGGATAATGAAGAATGAAGTGATAGTGATGGGGATGCCCATTGCCTGTAGTGCACACATGTGCAGACACTATCAATGTAACTAATACATGGGTGGCTAGGCATAGGCACCTTTACCCCCAACAACCTTCCACTTAAAGGCAAATGTGCCCCTAGTAAGGAGAGAATGAGAAAAAAATGACAAAGTACAAATATACATAAGTATAATAGGATGAGAAAGACATCATCTCATCCAACATCCATTAACTTTCTAAGAAAGGCAAAGCACTGTGCTAAGAGAATTTTGGTGAGCATATCTACAGGATTTTGGTTAGTTGAGATCTTGACAAGCTCAATGGACTTGTCCTCAATGATCTCTCAAATAAAGTGATAACACACCTCAAAGTGCTTTATCTTCGCATGATGGAAGACCATATTCTTGGCCAACTGAATAGCATTCGTAGAATCCGAATGCAATTTAGGAACCACATCAGTTATACAAAAAAGGCCTAATATCATGTGAAGATTAGTTAGGCCAATTGTCTACGGTTTGATGAGCAGAAGGCCAAGATGGCCAAGATTCCCTATGCATCCACAGTAGTGGGCAATTTGATGTATGTCATGATAGTCACTTGCCTTGACATAGCATTTGCAATGGGAGTTGTGGTACACTATATGGCTACACTTGACATATGGCATTGGGATGTCATGAAGGGTATCAACATATGTTATAGTAGCCAAGATATAGGAGTCTTGGGGTACACTAACTCTGATTATGTAGGATATGTAGATAGTAGGAAGTCCACCTCTCACTATGTCTTCACCTTTGCTGGAGGTGCTATTCTTGGATATCCATGGTGCAAAATTGCATGGCCCTCTCCACTATTGAGGCTAAGTATGCTCCAACCATTGAGACTTGCAAGAAGGCTCTTTGGGGAGAGGACAACCATTAAGCTTACCATTCTACATATGAAACCGCTCAATGACTTTTGGATATACTCCTTCTATAATAGATAAAGGAGCCCCTTAGGGCAATTACATATTATATGCATCTCAAGAATATGAGAGGCCTATCCCATATCCTTCATCTCAAAGCTCTTCTTAAGCTGAGTTTTCAAGGCATCTAGCTCATCATGAGCTCTCTCAAGCAATAAGTATATCATCCACATAGAGTACCAAAATCATAAGGTTGCCATCACGAGCTTTCTTCATGTATAAACGCAGATGTATAGCACTATGGCTATAGCCTCGGGAATGCATTAAAGCATAAAACTTATGGTACCATTACCTAAGTGCCTACTTAAGGCCATAAAGGCTCTTTCTCAACTTGCACACTAGGTTCTGCCTTTTTCCTCAAAGCCCTTAGGCTATTGCATATAAATCTCATCGTGCAAGTCCCCATGTAAAAAAACTATATTTACATCCATCTCATAAAGATCCCTAGGCAACCAATGCTAGTACCACACATAGGATCATCATTTTGACCACAAGAGAAAATAGGTCATCAAAGTCAAAACCATGTTCTGCTTGAAAGCCTTAGCTACCAATCTCACCTTATAAGTTGACTTGGGGTGTCTAGGGATTCTTTTCAACTTGTATACCCACTTGCATAACAATGCCTTCTTGCCACTAGCCAAAGGAACCAAATCCCATATGTGGTTTGTCAATAAGGAGTCAAAATGAGTGACTATCATCTTTGTGCATGGCCTCATCACTTATAAGAGAGAGGCTTATATACATATGTCACCGCAATACAATCCATGGAGGGCGTAAAGTGCTTAGACTACCATCGAGCTCTAGTAGAGCATCTCAAAATAGACTGATCTTGCACAACATAAGCAAATCTTGGGCCACAAGAGCATCCATTGTTGTAGGTTGTCTAGCTAGCTATACAAGAGCATGAGGCTCATCCTAAAAGATCACCTTGCACACCTCAACTATCTACTCAGGCTGCTTATGCATCTTTTCCTCATGGAAAACAACATTATGGTTGCACATAACTTGGCAGGCCACATATGTGTTTATCTGACAGTACATGATCTCTTGGAAAAGAATCCAATTCACTGGCTTTTGCCCTCACCTCATGGCAAACTAGAATCCCATAGGTGATAGCTTATCTCACTTGCATTTCCAAAACCAAGAAAGATGCATTTCATAGACTTAGGATTTGGCTTATTGCACTTGTCCTTGGAAACATAGTAGAATGCCCCATGACCAAAGACATGCAAATGAGCATATCATGGAGGTTTTCAAATCCATACCTCCTCTACAACTTGGCAATCGATAACATTGCAAGGGGACTTGTTAATCAAGCATATGACAGTGGTAATTGCCTCAGCCCAAAAGTGTTGTGGTAAGCTTGTTTGGCTAAGCATACTGCAAACTCTCTCCTAAATTGTCATGTTCATTTGTGCATTTAGCAATACCGTTCTAGAAAGGGATATAAGAGGCAATCAACTAGCACTTACTACCCTACTCATTGCCAAATGGCTCAAAAATGAAGGGAGGCGAGCCTTGAAGTGAAAGCACACAAGCAGAAGCAAGAGTTATGGTGGGAGGAGTAAGAGTAAGAAAGAGAGAGATGCACAATGTGGGAACTCCAACAGTCACAATGTGTGACTTGTCTTCCCTTTATTCAAATGCCACTGAAAGAATAAAGAATGGTAATAGTGATAGATGCCCGCCACTTGTAGTGTATAGGGGTGCGGGTATGTGGATATTGTCAGTGTAACTAATACATAGGCAGCGAGGCACAAGCGCCTTTACCCCCAACAACCTCCCACTTAAAGGCAAATTGTGTCCTAGTGAGGAGAGAACAATTAAAAAAAACTGACAAAGTACAAATATACATAATTACAATAGGATGAGAAAATACATAATCTCATTCAACGCCTATCAAATTCCTAAGGAAGGAAAAATGCTCTACTAAAAGGCTTTTAGTGAGCAGTTATGTAGGATTTTGGTCAGTGGAGATCTTGACAAGCTCAATGGACCTTTTCTCAATGACCTCTTATATAAAGTGGTAACGCACCTCAATGTGTTTTGTCTTCGCATGGAAGATCAAATTCTTGGCCAATTGAATGGCACTCATAGAATGTGATTGTAGTGTAGGGACCACATTAATGCTGGCAAGGTGTACCACAAGATGGCCTAACTAGAGAGCCTCCTTGCAAGCCTCAGTGGTTGCAATATACTCTACCTTTGTAGTAGATAGGGCCATGTATTTTTGTACCCTGGACATCCAAGAAACAGCGTCTCCAACAAAGGTAAAGACATCGCCATATAAGTAGACTTCCTACTATCTACATGTCTTGCATAATTAGAGTTAGTGTATCCCATGACTCCTATATCCTGGCCACCATAACAGATGCACATAGCTATATGTCCTTTAGGTACCTCATGATACCCTCGATGGCATCCCAATGTCATCTACTAGGTGTAACCATACAGTCTTCCATAACTCCCACTGCAAATGCTATGTCAAGATGAGTGGTTATCATGGTATATATCAAACTGTCCACTATGGATGCATAAGGGATCTTGGCTATTTTTCTATAGTGAGTTATACTCTAACTACATGGCCCTCTCCCGAGAGTGACTATCACCTCTACATATAGCCTTGTCATAAGTAAGAGGCTCACCAACATCTGTCACCATAACATAATCCATAGAGGGCTCAAATCATGCAGGTTGTCATCTATCTCTAGTAGACAGTAGGTCATGGGGCTTGTACATCCTTTGGAGCATTAAGAACTTGGACCACTGGAGCATTAGCCACCACTGTTGTAGGCTATCTAGATGGCTGCATAGTGGCGGGAGGCTCCTCCTAAAACATCACCATGTGTACCTTAACAACATGCCTAGGCTACTTATGCATTTATCTTCATGGAAGACAACGTCATGGCTACGGATCACCTTCCAAGCCTATGGATCCCATAGGCAATAGCCCATCTCACTTGCATCCCCATAACCAAGAAATCTGGCTTATTACACTTGTCCTTAGGAACTGTTGGGGGCAAAGGCACGTGTGCCTAGCTACTTGTGTATTAGTTACACTGATAGTACATGCATACCTACACACTTGTACATTGCAGGTGATGGGTGCCCATCATTGTCACTTCATTATTTATTCTTTCAGTGACATTTGAATAAAGGGAAGGCCAGTTACACATTGTGACTATTGGAGTTCCCACATCTTGTGTCTCTCTCTCTTGTTCTTGCTCCTTCCACCATAGATCTTGCTTTTGCTCCATGCTTCCACTTTAGGGCTCACTCTCTCCAACTAGTATCAACTAGTATCAAAGCCATTGCACTGGCATTGAGAAGATCAATCTAATATTGCTTCAACTTGTGGGGAAAATCTTCAGTTTAGAGTTTCAATGGCAGCCATGGATTTTTCACCCCAAGGCATGCATTGAGCTCCAACCATATTCTTTCTAGCTTCTTCCCCCCTCTTAAGGCATGATCTAGGACCTTGCTAGAGGTCATTCACCATTGTTCTGAGCACTATTGTGGGCATAAAGGCAACATCAATAGTAGTAACATAAGCATGATTTGCCCATGTTTGCTACCCCTCATTCCTAATGATCAATTTGCCCCATCCTCGAGCTTCTAGAACTTGGCAACCTTCGGGACATCGGTATTGTCATCTTACACCTCGTTTGAAGCTTCGGGATTAGTCTGATTCACAATTTGTGATAGTTTGCTATCATATAGTTCAAGACAACACTTCATTCATTGTTTGGAGGTCACTTATGCTTCTTGGGATGTCTATGATGTCGAATCATTTGGGGATCTTATGCCAATGTATTGGAATGCTATGGGACTGATTTGAGCACCGTTCTGCTCAATTTTACAGAGTTTTTTTTTACTATTGTAATAAGTAAGGCTAAAGGCTGTTTTATCAATGAAAGCATATGCCTATTGCTCCCAGATGCTTTCCGATTATTCAAAGTGATGTACGGATGGTTATGGTTCATGTTACATGCTTGATTATGCTCTCAGATTGCTTTTGAGTTGAGACTAGAGCTTTGAATCTCAACATTGGTTGACCTAACATTACTTTTGGGATGGCACCTATCTTTGTCACGATGTTATTAGTGATGTATGCATCTTGTTTGGCTATGTACTAAGCTTCCGTTACATTGCTTAGTTGTGCCTTTGGTTAGTCTCTTTTGTTACCCATGAGACCCACTCTATGCATCATGGTTATGCCTATGGGATGTATCTCAATTTGACACACTGGTTCTTGGTACCAGTCACATATTCACTCATTGTTAGTTGGAGTTATTCCCTAGCAGTTGCAATTTGTTTTACATCAATGATTGCCCCTCTTTGGCATTGATTTCTTACTAATGTACTTCATTTTCAACATGTTGTAATTGCAGTTTATTGCACTGTTTATGCAAGCAATCACCTTCATTAGATAGTTCTTTGCATTGAGTTTGTGGACAGTTCATTAGTTGCTCAATACCCCTTGTTTCTAGCTTGATTTGGCAGTGGTTTTAGGGGTACTTGCAATAATTACAACAATCTGCTTTGATAGTTTATGCACTTGTTTGCCTTCATTATGGCTAATGGCTTGAATATCTGTGCTATCTTTAATGTTGACAAGTTGGATGATGGCACCAACTAAGCTATTGAAAGGCCCACGTCAAACAAGTTTTAGTGTAGAAAATGTAGGTAAGGCCTTTGAAACATAAGGGTGTCAAGCCCAACTTATTATGCAAAGGATTGTGCTGAATTAAATGAGCTATGTAAGTCCACTATCATATTACCCCTCTCTAAGCACGTGTTCTATAATGATGTCTCTAATGGAAAATCCGCATGGGAATTATGGGAAAAGATTTGCAATATCTATGACAAACAGAGCCTTGCTTCTCAGATGTATTAGCCAAAGCAACTCATGGACCTTCACATGAAGGAGGACACTTTTATGTCAGCTCACTTAAATGTGTTTCATTCCATTATCAATCATTTGTCTTCATAGGGGGTTGAATTCACGGGCACTCATCTTCCCTTATTCCTCATAGTCATACTACTTGAATCATGGGATCCTTTTCATATTGTTATGTGTGCCAATATACCTATTGATGGGTTACAGTTGCAGGATGTAGAGGGTGCACTCTTAACTGCTAAAGAGGTTAACAAAAAGAATGTTGATGCTTCCCACACCTCTCATGCTTTGACAATTAGAGGCAATAATGGTAAGAATGGTAATGGTCGTAGTGGGAGAATCTCTCAATAGTCTCACTCTTAGTTATATGGACAATCTCGTAGTAAGTCCCGTGGCCGTAAGTCCTCATTGACTTGTCATTACTATGGGAAAGTAGGGGATACAGTGCCATAAGATAAGTGAGGACAAGCACAAAGAAAAGAACAAGGGTAAAGTACAGGACAAAAATGATGATCGTAGCATTGTCCCTAGCAAGTCCAGTGTTAAGATTGAAGAGATTAATATTATATAGAATGATTCTGATGATGATTTCATACTTGCAACTTCTTCTCTTGATACTTTAGAGCTCACTAATGCTTTGTTTGGGTATACTAAGTATTGGTTGATAAATCTAGGGGTGTCCTTTCATGTGACCCCCAATAGAGAGTGTTTTCACTCCTATCACAATTTGTTGACTAGATCTGTCCATTTTGGTAATGACTTGAAACTCAAGATTGTTGGTATTGATAATGTCTAGCTACAGTTTGGTTCAGGTTGCATATTTACTCTTCGTAATTTACGTCATCTATCAGCTCTCACGACGAAGAGCCTTATCTTTGCTCTGTTGGCACTTCGGATAATGCAGGTTATATAGTTTATTTGGTGATTCTTCATGGAAGATTATCCATGGGAATCTTGTCATTGTACGTGGTGCTAAGTCCAATACTCTCTATCCCTTGCTTGTATCTAGGTTAGTTGACCATATTTTGGTAGTGGATGCAGTTCCACATGTATCACCTTGGGTACATATCCTTGAAAGGAATGAAAATGCTTACTCGTTTTGCAGTATCTTTTGCCCCTCGATTATAAATGTTTTGAGTCTTGTGATCATTGTTTATATGGCAGTCAGACATGCAATACACATAAAAAGTCAAGTATGACACGCATGGGTGAGCCTTTGGCTCTTGTTCATTCGGATGTATGTGGTCCCATGCCCTACAAGTCGTTAGGTGGCACAAAGTATTTTGTTACTTTCATTGTGACTATATACATAAGGTCTAGGTATTTTCCATAAAGCAAAAATCGGATGTCTTGGCTACATTTCAATGTTGGCTTGCCTTGGTTGAGAACTAATATGGGTATCGCTGAAATGCCTAAGGTTAGATAATGGAGATGAATGTGTCTCTAAAGTCTTTGAGTAGTTTTTTTATGAGAGGGGTATTAAGCATTAGTTGACCACCCCATATACCACACCCTAGAATGGTATGGCAGCTGAGTGCATGAATAGGATAATTTAGGAGTGAGTCCATAGTATACTTAGCCAGGTAGGCTTACCATAGTATTTTTGGGCCAAGGCAGTTACTACTTGCATACACTTAATTAATCGATGCCCATGTACTACTCTCAACTATCAAGTTGCAAAGGAGGCATGGTCTGGAAAACCTCCCTCTCATAGACTCATCTGTGCATCTTTGGTTTTGAGGCTTTCTACCATGTTCCTAAAGGAGTGAGCCCTAAAGTGAAGCACAGAGCAGAAGCAAGAGATATGGTGGAAGGCGAAAGAGCAAGAGAAAGAGAGACACAAGAGTTACTTTCCTTGATGACTATATGCATAAGGTCTAGGCATATCCTATTAAGCAAAAATTGGATGTCTTGGCTACATTTCAGTGTTGGCTTGCTTTAGTTGAGAACTAGTCTAGGTATAAGTTTAAATGCCTAATGTCAAATAATGGGGGTGAGTATGCCTCTAAAGCCTTTGAACAATTTTGTGATCAAACAGGTATTAAGCATTAGTTGACCACCCCATACACCCCACCCTAGAATGATATGGCTGAGTGCATGAATACAATGATTCAAGAGCAAGTCCATAGTATGCTCAGCCATGCAACCTTACCACAATATTTTTGGGTTGAGGAAATTACTACTACCATACACTTGATTAATCAGTCCCCATGCACTACTCTTGACTATCAGGTTGTAGAGATGATATGGTCTGGAAAACCTCCCTCATATTTGCCCGTTTTTTATTGTGAGGCTTTCTGCCATGTACCCAAGGACAAGCGTAATAAGCTAGATTAGATCCTAAGTCTAGGAAATAAAATTTTTCTTGGTTATAAGGATGTATGTGAGACTATCGCTTATGGGGTTTGTAGGCTTGGAAGGTTATCCGCATCCATGATGTTGTTTTCCATGAGGACAAAATGCATAAGCAACCTAGGCATGTCATTGCCATATACAAGGTGAGATTTCAGGAGGAGTCTCCTATTTGTAGTGCAGCTAGCTAGACAACTTGCAGTAGCTCTGAAATATCCTAGTGGTCCAAGTCCCTGATCTTCCAGTGGGTCAGGAGGAGCCTCTTGTTTGTACAAACATATCCCAGTGGCCTAGGTCCCTGATCCTCCATAGGGATGCACTGGAGAAAAATCATATGTGGGATTTGGTTCCTTTTCCTAATGGCAAGTGTGCTTTGCCATGCAAGTGGGTGTATAAGTTGAAAAGTACCCCTAGATGCCTTAGCTAAGATACAATGACAGATTAATTACTAAGAGCTTCAAGCAAGAACATGGTGTTGACTTTGATGAAGTCTTTTCTCTTGTTGTGGTGGAGATAACTATCCTATGCTTCGTACTGGCTTTGGTTGCTCAACTTGACTTGGATCTTTATCAGATGGATGCCAATATAGCTTTTCTTCATGGAAACTTGCATGATGAGATTTATATGGAGCAGCCTCCTAAGGGCTTTGTAGACCTTGGTAGGGAACACATTGTGAAAGAGTCTTTATGGCCTTAAGTAGGTACATAGGGAATGGTACCATAAGTTCGATGCTTTTATGCATTCACAGGGTATTTCCGTAGTGACATGGATCTGTGTTTATATGTGAAGAAGGCTTGTGATGGCAGCCTTATAACTTTGATTCTCTATGTGGATGATATGTTGCTTGTTGGGGGTGCTCATGATGGGATGGATGCCTTGAAAGGTCAATCTAAGAAGAGATTTGAGATGAAGGACATGGGAGAGACCTTACATATTCTTGGGATGCACATTATGCACAATTCCTTTAAGGGGCTCCTATACTTATCACAGATGGAGTACATCCAAAAGGTCCTTGAGTGGTTTCATTTGCAAAGGATGTTAAGCCTATTGGATGTCCTTTACCCTCTCATGTGAAGGTTAATTAGGTTGATTATCCACATTTTGATGAGCAAAAGACCGACATGGCCAAGATCCCTTATGCATCCACAGTGGGTAGTTTGATGTATGCCATGATAGCCACTTATCCTGACATAGCATTATAGTGGGAGTTATGGCATACTATATGGCTATACCTGGTCAACGGCATTGGGATGCATTGAAGGGTATTATGAGGCACCTGAAGGGCATAGCAACTATGGGCATCTGCTATGGTGTCCAGGACACAAAAGTCGTGGGATACACTAATTGTGATTATGCAAGATATGTAGACAGTAGGATGTCCACCTCTGGCTATGTCCTCACCTTTGTTGGAGGTGTTGTTTCTTGGATATCCAAGGCACAAAATTGCATGGCCCTATCTACTACAAAGATAGAGTATGTTGCAGCCATTGAGGAGTGCAAGAAGGCTCTCTGGTTAAGCCATCTAGTGGAAGACCTTGGCATTAGTGATGTGGTCCCTACACTACATTTGGATTCTATGAGCGTTATTCAGTTGGCCAAGGCCAAGAATCCGGTCTTCCATGAGAAGATGAAACACATTAAGGTGCATTATCACTTCATCAGAGAGGTCATTGAGGACAAGTCTATTGATCTTGTCAAGCTCTCCACTATTCAAAATCTTATAGATCTGCTCACTAAAAATCTCTCAACTAAGAATTTTTGCCTTCCTTAGGAAGTTGATGGACGTTGGATGAGATGATGTCTTTCCTCATCTTGTTGTACTTATGTACATTTGTACTTTGTCAGTTTTTTCTTGTTCTCTCCTCACTAGAGACACATTCATCTTTAAGTGGGAGGTTGTGAGGGGTAAATATGACTTCACCAAGCCACCTGTATACTAGTTATACTAATAGTATCGGCATACTCATACACTTGTACATTGCTACTGATGGGTGCTCATCACTGTCACTTCATTCTTTATTCTTTTAGTCACATTTGAATAAAGGGAAGGCCAGTCATATATCATGATTGTTGGAGTTTCCATATCTTGTGTCTCTCTCTCTCTCTTACTCTTGCTCCTTCCACCATAGCTCTTGCTTCTACTATGTGCTTCCACTTCAAGGCTTAGTCACTTTAGGAACATGGTAGAAAGCCTCACAACCAAAGACTCGTAGATGAGTATATGAGGGAGGTTTTCCAGACCATATCTTCTCTGCAATCTGATAGTTGAGAGTAGTGCATGGGCACCGATTAATTAAGTGTACGGTAGTAGTAATTGCCTCACCCCGAAAATATTGTGGCAAGCCTACCTAGCTAAGCATACTACAAACTCACTCTCAAATCATCCTATTCATGTGCTCAGCCATACCATTTTGGGGTGGGTGTACATGGAGATCAACTAATCCTTAATACCCCTCTCATCACAAAACTACTCAAAGACTTTAGAGACATATTCACCCCCATTATTTGACCTTAGGCATTTCAGTCATACCCAAATTGGTTCTCAACCAAGGCAAGCCAATGTTGAAATGTGGCCAAGACATCCAATTTTTACTTTATGAAAAATACCCACACCTTATGCGTATAGTCATCAATGAAAGTAACAAAATATTTCGTACCATCTAATGACTTGCAAGGCATGGGACCACATACATCTGAATGAACAAGAGCCGAAGGCTCACCAATGCCTATCATACCTGACTTTTTATGCATATTGCATGTCTATCTATCGTATAAACAATGATCACAAGACTCAAAACATTTATAGTCAAGGGGTGAAAGGTATTGCAAATGGGTAAGTATTTTCATTCTTTTCAAGAACATGTGCCCAAGGAGATGATGCCATAAAGATACGTGTGGATTTGTATCCATTGCCAAAATATGGTCAACTGACCTAGATACAAGCAAGGGATAGAGAGTATTGGACTTAGCACCATGTACAATGATAAGATTTCCATGGCAATCTTCCATGAGGAATCACCAAAGGAAACTATATAAGCTGCATCATCCAAAGTGCCAATAGAGATAAGGCTCTTCGTGAGATGAGAGCCAGTATATGACATACATCATAAAGAGTAATCATGCTGCTGGAGCCTAGTTGGACATCACCAATACCAACTATCTCTAATGCCAAGTCATTACCTGAACACTGAGTATACCTTAACAAAGCATCAGTCAATTGTTGTGAAGTATCAAGAGAAGAAGCTACAAGTATAAAATCATCATCAGAATCAGTCTGCTCAATATTAATCTCTTCAATCTTAATGCATAACTTGCTAGGGACAATGCTACGATTACCATTTTTGTCATGTACTTTACCCTTGCCCTTTTTCTTGTGCTTGTCTTTGTGCATTTTATGGCACTGTAGCCGAATATGTCGTGCTTTCCCACAATAGTGGCAAGTCAATGAGGATTGAGGACGGTCACACGACTTACTACAAGACTATCCATGTGACTGAGAGCAAGACTGTTGAGAGTCTCTTCCACGGAGGACATTACCATTCCTACCATTATCACCTCTAACTATCAAAGCATGAGAGAAGAGGGAAGCATCAACATTCTTTCTATTAACCTCTTCAATCAAGAGTGCACTCTCTACATTCTACAAATGTACCCCACTGGTAGGCATGTTGGCACATATAGCAGTAAGAAATGTATCCCATGATTTAGGCAGTGTGACTAAGAGGAGGAACAAGGGAAGAAGAGTACCCTTGAATTCAATCCCCTGTGAAGACAAATAACTGATTATCGAATGAAACTCATTTAAGTGAGTTGACATAGAAGTTTCCTCCTTCATGTGGTCCATGAATTGCTTCAATCAATACATCTAAGAAGTGGGGCTCTGTTGGTCATAGACATTGCAAAGTGGGGGCTTTTAAGAAGCGAGGCTCTATTAGTCATAGACATTACAAATCTTTTTCCATAACTCCCATGCAAACTGCCCATCAATGACAACATTATAGAACACTGCTTAGAGAGGGATGATATGACGGTGGAGTTGCATAGCTCATCCAATTCATCCCAGTCCTTTGCATCAATAAGTTTGGGCTTGACACCCTTGTGTTTCAAAGGCCTAACCTACATTTTCAGCACTAAAACTTGCCAAATTCGGGCCTTCTAGTAGTTGCAGTTGATGTCATCCAACTTGTCAATATTAAAGATAGTACTATTACTTGAGCCACCCTAGCCATAATGAAGGCAAACAAGTATACAAATTATCAAAGCAAGCTATTGTAATTGCTACAAATAGCCTTAAAACCATAGCTAAATCAAGCCCAAAGCAAGAGGAACTATTGAACCAAGATGATGTCTACAAGGTATGACCAAAATAGAGTCAAATTGAAGTGATTGCCCTCATTAAATGATGTAGAGTTTGCAATTATAGCTTGTTGTAAATAAGTATAACATTAAGAAAGCCAAGTTAAAATTGAGCTATCACTGAGACATGATAGATTGGAATAGCCAAACTGCATCATGCAGGGTATGTAAGAAACTCTAGTAGCCAGCATACATTAGACAAGCACCCAAAGTTGTCAAACTGCAATTAGTCAACATGAGAGTATATCAGCTAGCATAACCAACCATGCATGTAGCAGATCCTAGGGTAGCTAAGGGGACCTGTCAAAGGCACGACTAATTGAGCGGGGTGGTAGAAAGCTCAATAAGAAACCAATATAGCTGTATGCATAACTGATAAGACCCGATAGAGGTTGGTGCAAGTTCAAGATAGAGTCAAATTAGATTAGCCTTCAAGGCATAAACTGCATACAAATAGCATGTAAAGAGAGCATGTACATGTGAATATTCCATTATGTCACAAGTCAAGCTTAACTATGTAACCATGAGCTCTATGTAACATCAAAGTCAATGAAGCGGCTCCCACTAGAACAAAATCAAATGTGAAATGAGCAAGCAAAGCTCAACATGAAAGGGAAGCCCCTCAATCTATCAATCAACACTTAGTATATCCTAATAAAGCATTAGTCACTACTATGAAGTATCAAGAGAGGAAGCTACAATTATGAAATCATTATCAAAATCAATTTGTACAACATTAATCTCTTCAATCTTAATGTTGGACTTACTAGGGACAATGCTGCAATCATCATTTTTGTATTGTCTTTTACCCTTGCCCTTTTCTTTGCACTTGTCCTCGAGCATTTTATGGCACTGTGGCCACATGTGTCCTGCTTTCCCACAGTAATAACAAGTCAAAGAGGACTTACGATGGCGACAAGACTTATTGTGAGATTGTCCACATGACTGAGAATGAGACTACTGACAGTCTCTCCCATGACAGTCATCACCACTCCTACCATTATTTCCTCTAATTGTCAAAGCATGAGAGAGGCGGGAAGCATCAACATTATTTTTGTTAACCTCTTCATTCAAGAGTGCACCCTCTACATCCTGTAACTTCAGCCATTAGTAGGCATATTGGCACACAGAGTAGTATGAAATGTACCCCATGATTTAGGTAGTGTAACCAAAAGGAACAAAGGGGGAAGATTACCCTTGAATCCAATCCCTTGCAAAGACAAATGGATGAGAATATGATGAAACTCATTTAAGTAGGCTAACATGAAAGTGTCATTCTTTATGCGAAGGTCCACAAGTTGCTTTAGCCAATACATTTGAGAAGCGGGGCTTTGTTTATCATAGACATTGTGAATCTTATCCCATAAGTCCCATGTGGACTGCCCACCATTAGAGACAACATTATAGAAACCTGATTAGAGAGGGACAATATGATGGTGGACTTACATAACTCATCTAATTCAACCCAATCCTCTATATCAATACGTTTAGGCTTGATACCCTCATGTTTCAAAGGCTTAATCTGCATTTTCAGCACTAAAACTTGCCAGATTTGGGTCTTCCAATAGATGTAGTTGGTGCCATCCAACTTGTCAATTTTAAAGATAGCACTATCACTGGAGCCACCAGTCATAATGAGACTAAGTAAATGCATAGAGGGCAAAACAGGTTGCTGTAATAGCTTGCAAATAAGCCCCAAAACCAGTGCCATATCAAGCTGAAAAAGAGGTATTGATCAAGTAATGAGTTTTCCACAAATTCAATATAAAGAACTATCAAATGGAGGTGATTGCTTGCATAAATAGTGTAGTAAATTGTAAATACAACATGCTAAAAATGAAGTATAATAGTAAGAGATCAATGCCAAAGAGGGGCAATCACTAATAAAAGACAAACTGCAATTGCCAGGGAATGGCTCCAACTAGAAGTGAGTAAACACGCAATTGGCACTGAGAACTGTCAAAGGATCAATGTGTAAAATGGAGATACACCCCATGGGCATAACCATCATGCATAGAGTGGGTCTCACGGCAGGTAACAAAGGAGACCAACCAAAGGCACACTGAACTAAGCAATGTAACAAATGCTAAATACATAGCCAACCAAGATGCATATATTACTGACAATATCGTGATAAAGATAGGTGCCGGACCAAAGGTAATGTCAGATCAACCTAGTAAGCATCAACTGCGTACATAAAGTATGATGAGAGCATGTACATGTCACAAGTCCCACGGTCTCATTGTAAGGCCCTCAAGCTTAGTTGTATAACCAAAATGCTCAATGTAATATCCAAGTGTCAAGAAGTAGTTCCCATTGGGATAAAAGTCGAATGCTAGATGAGTAAATGAAGCTCAAAACATCATGTGGAAGACATCCGTACATCCAAGATCCAAGTAGCATATATCGGGGAGCATTTGATCCAAGTAACTTGCAAAGCTCTATTAGAGCCTTAAAGGACCATACATAATAGTGAATGACATCCAATGTCAAGATTAAAAGCTCCAATCTCAGCTCAAGAGCATGTGAACAGCATAACCAAGCATGTAATATCAATGGTATAACCCATTGTAGCATCCAAAGTGCTCAAGAAGCATCCAATAGCAATAGGCATACAAGATCCCTAGTAAAAGGGCATGCAGCCCTATGTATTTGAGCAAGTAAACCTCTGTAAAACTAAGCAAATGGAGGCTCAAACCAAGGCCAAAATCATCTCACATCAATAGCATAGCATCCCCAAATATGATAGCATCATATAGGCATGAATAGGCATCATATGACCATCACCAATGATCATGAAGCATGAAGATAGGGGGCTACCCTATTTCTCATAGCATGTCAACTGTTATTCATAGTCAATGGAGCTAAGGTATGAACTCAACCTTAATGCCAAGTGATGAAGCAATCCTAGAACTTAATGATGAGGATCCAGGATTGGTTTCAAGTGCTACCAATGAGCAGGAGATGCTGGAGAAGTTGTGCTACCCCAACTAGCATGAAAAAGAGCTCTAATAAGGTCCTAAATTAGGACTCAAGAGGTCCTAAGGAGTGCTAGAGCAATGGATAATCAATACAAACCTCAAGTGGTGAGGCTATGACTGCCAATGAAACCTATGAGCTACATGTATTCTCCACAAGCTAAGGCAAGGTTGGGTTGAGCTCCTCAATGCTAGTACAATGGCTTTGATACCAATTGAAGGGAGTGAGCCCTGAAGTGGAAGCATGGAGTAGAAGCAAGAGCTATGATGGAAGAAGCAAGAGTAGGAGAGAGAGAGAGAGAGAGAGAGAGAGAGAGAGAGAGAGAGAGAGAGAGAGAGAGAGAGAGAGAGAGAGAGAATATGTGGAAACTCCAACAGTCACAATATGTGATGAGCCTTCCCTTTATTCAAATGTCACTAAAAGAATTGCAAGTACTGTCAATGTAACTAATATACGGGTGGCTAGGCACAGATGCCTTTATCCCTAACAAATATTTCAGTCCTATCTCTTTGTGTTTCCTTTTGAGTATATGCTCTTAGCCTCTTTACCTCTCTTCCCATTTGTTTGTTTTCATGGTATCAAAGTCATCCCCTGGCTGTGCACAGCTCAACTGAAGGCTGAGGTGAAGGCGTTGGAGCACAAAAGTAAGCAAGCAAGCAATGGGTAAGAAGCTCTTCCACCTTGCTTGATTTGCCTTGGGTTATAGCAGTAGGAGGCTCTTGAGGCTAGCATGATTGCGATCTCAAATTGCAGTGAAACTTAGCAAGTAAAAAGAACAGTGGATATACTGAAAATTAGTCCTTTAGAGTTCACTCGCTATGATTTTTGGCATCTGAGGTAATTTCAACCTTCATTTTGGACCTGCAAGTGGTTATGATATACTGTAGTTTTGGCTACATTAATTGTTTACAAGTATACAGGTTAAAGAAGGCATTTATATACACATTGCTGATTATGATTATTATTATGCAGTCAGTGAAAAAGGCTGCATGTTTACTTGTGGTGCACCTTGTATCACCTTGCTTGCAGATTGCAGTTTTTTACAAGTTTGTTTTGTCGAAATGTTTTTTAACTTCAACCGGATTGCTAGTGAGAAGCTCAATAACAACAATTATCCTATATGGAAGTTCAGGATGACAATTTTCTTAAAGGACAAAGGTGTTTGGAATTACATAGAAGAAGACATGGCAGTAGCACATTTGAAGTTCATGTATAAAATACTATTACATAACAACTAAAGAATATGAAAGATTGGGAGCAAATGTAGAGTAAAGTTAGGTATTGGTTATCTGTCAGTGTCATAGATAGCATGATGGACTATTCTCAGGAATCTAAAATCCCTACTATTACATGGAAGAATTTGGCAAGGCTGCTCAAAGTAAATACAAAAGCCAAAAAAACTACAACTCAAGTTACAACTAAACCAAGTGAAAAGAAAGAACGTGTCCATTAATGATTATGCCTCAAAGATTAAGAGTATTGTGGAAGCTCTTGGATCTATCAATGTAGTAGTTAATGATGATGATGATGATGATGATGTGCATGCGTGCTCAAATGGACTTGGAGATGAATACAAGAGCTTCATGTTATCTATGAGTATAAGGGATTATATCCTTGATTTTTCAAACTTGATTTCTGTGTCGATACACTTGAAGAGAAGAATCTTGGCTTAGATTCCTCTTCTTCTCAAAGCAAGAACAAGTTTGAACATGTGTTTTACTCTACTAGCAGAGGTAGAGGCCATGGTAGAGGCCAAGGTTGTGATCATGGTCAAGGTTGTGCTACACAGTAAAATAGACAAGGATATCTTGAGTAAGGGGGAGTCAAAGAGCACAAGTTGCAAATTCTAATAAGCAATATAATTTTGGTAATGGTAGAGAATGCTAGCATTGTGACCAGAAAGGCCACATTTCTAAAATTTACTTTTAAAAAAAGACTAAAATTAGAAATGGAAAAAAGTGACAAGGCAAATATTCATCTAGCAAAAACAATGATGAGACAGAAGTGAATAGTTGTTTATTATGCAACACTTTATGAATATTATGACCACTGATAGTACATCAAAGATTGATGTATGGTATGTAGACTCAAGTGCCTCTAACCACATTACTTTTCATTGAGAGTGGTTTCTGAAAGGGAAGTGAAACCCAGGAGGAGGAAGCTTGGCCGTGAGAGCTATGGCGGATGGAGAGCAAGAGCCAAGAGAGAGAGACTCAAAAGTGGGTACTCCAACAACCACAATGTGTGGCCTTGGCCTTCCTTTATTCAAACTGTCACTAAAAGAATAAAGAATAAGTGACTGTGATATGTGCCCGCCACCTACAATGTGCAGTGGCGAGTACTATCAGTGTAGTAATACACGGGCGGCTAGGCGGAGGCACCTTTACCCCCAACAACCTCCCACTTAAAGTCGAATCTACCCTAGCGAGAGAGAAAAAAGAAAAGACAGTACAACATGTACACATGTACAACAGGATGAGGAAAAAGATGTCATCTCATCCAATGCCCATCAATCTCCTAAGGAAGGCAAAGCGCTCAGTAGTAAGGCTCTTCGTGAGCAAGTCTGCAAGATTCTACTTAGTCGAAATCTTGACAAGGTCAACATACCTATCCTCAATGACCTCACGAATGAAGTGATACCTCACCTCAATATGTTTCGTCTTCACATGGAAGACCGGATTCTTGGCCAACTGAATGGAACTCATAGAATCCAAATGCAGTGTAGGCATAGCATCTATCATACCAAGGCTAGCAATCAAACGGCCTAACCAGATAGCCTCCTTGCAAGCCTCTATGGCTGCAATATACTCGGCCTCTATAGTAGAAAGGGCCGTACACTTCTGTGCCCTGGACATCTAAGAGATAGCCCCTCCACCATAAGTGAACACATAGCCAGAAGTGGACTTCCTACTATCTATATGTCTTGCATAATCAAGATCAGTGTACCCCACGACTCCTGTATAGTGGCTGCCATAACAAAGACACATATCTCTTGTGCCCTTCAGGTACCTCATGATACCCTTCACGGCATCCCAATGTTTATTGCTAGGTGTAGCCATATAACGTGCCACAACCCCAATTGATAAAGCAATATCTGGACGGGTGGCCATCATGGCATACATAAGACTGCCCACGGCTGATGCATAGGGAATCTTGGCCATCTTAGCCCTCTGCTCATCTGTCTACGGACAATTGGCCTGTGAAACCTTCACATGAGAAGGTAATGGAGACAGCCAATAGGTTTAACATCCTGCATGTGAAAGTACTCAAGGACTTTATGAATGTACTCCCTCTGTGATAGATAGAGTAGTCCCTGAGATCTATCATGCATAATGCGCATACCAAGTATATGAGAGGCATGTCCCAGATCTTTCATCTCAAAGCTCTTCTTGAGCCGAGCCTTAAGAGCATCTAGCTCCTCATGAGCTGTTCCTGCTAAAATCATGTCATCCACATAGAGTACCAAAATCAGTAAAGAACTTTTTTGGGCTTTCTTTGTGTACAAGCATGGATCCAAAGCACTACGGCTATAGCCCTGTGACTGCATGAATGCATCAAACTTATGGCACCATTCCCTAGGTGCCTAGTTCAAGCCATATAGACTCTTCTTTAGCTTACACACTAGGTATTCCCTGCCAGGGTCTGCAAAGCCCTTAGGTAGCTCCATGTAAATCTCATCATGCAAGTCCCCGTGTAGAAAAGTCGTCTTGACATCCATCTAGTACAAGTCCAGGTCAAGCTGTGCAACCAAGGCCAAGACTAAGCGCAGGGTAGTCATCTTGACCACATGAGAAAAGACTTCATCAAAGACAACACCATGCTCTTGCTTAAAACCCTTAGCAACAAATCGAGCCTTGTATGTCGGCTTGGGGTGTCCAAGGGTACTTTTCAGCTTGTACACCCACTTGCATGGCAAAGCCTTCTTACACTAAGGCAACAAAACCAAATCCCAAGTCTGATTCTTATGCAATGAGTCAAGTTCAGACTGCATAGCCTTCTCCCAAGAGTGACAATCACCCCTGCGCATAGCCTTATCATAAGTGAGAAGCTCTCCTACATCTGTAACTAATACATAATCCATAGAGGGCACAAAATGGTAAGGAGGCCGTCTATCTCTAGTAGAATACCTCAACCTAGGCTCTGCTGCCTGACTGACATCTTGTCTAACATCAGCATGTCTAGCATCTGGGCCATGAGCATCAGGTGATGCCACACGCTGTCTAGTTGGCCGTGGAGCAGGCTGAACGGGAGCAGGTGGCTCCTCCTGAAAGATAACTCTACGTACCTCAACCACTTTCTCAAGGTACGTATGCATTTTGTCCTCATGAAACATGACATCATGCCTGCGGATCATTTTTTGCGCCTGTGGATCCCATAGACAGTAACCCATCTCTCCTACATCTCCATAGCCAATGAAAGTGCATTTGACACTTTTAGGATTCAACTTATTGCGTTTGTCCTTGGGCACATGGCAGAATGCCTCACACCCAAAGACACACAAATGATCATAAGAGGGGGGCTTGCCTGCCCACACCTCCTTTGCAACCTAAAAGTCAATGCCACTGCTAGGTGACCTGTTAATGAGATGCACTGCAGTAGTAACTACTTCAGCCCAAAAGTGTTGCGGTAAGCCAGCCTGGCTAAGCATGCTATGGACCCTTTCCTGAATGGTCTGATTCATGCGTTCAGCCATACCATTATGGGGTGGGGTGTAAGGGGCGGTCAACTGACGCTTAATACCCCGCTTATCGCAAAACTGCTCAAAAGCATGTGATACATACTCACCCCCATTATCTGACCTTAGGCATTTGAGCCTTTTCCCAGACTGGTTCTCTACCAATGCAAGCCAATGCTGAAATGTGTCTAAGACATCGGATTTTCTCTTTATGGAATAAGCCCAAACCTTACGTGACTAATCATCTATGAAAGTAACAAAGTACTTTGCCCCACCAAGTGACAGACAGGGCATGGGCCCACATATATCTGAGTGCACAAGAGCTAAGGGCTCACCCATGCATTTCTTACCAGACTTTTTATGCGTATTTCTAGTCTGCCTGCCATACAAACAATGATCACAATAATCAAAATGCGAAGAGTCAAAAGGCGGAAGATACTGCAAAGCACGAAGCATTTTCATTCCTTTAAGAGACATATGCCCCAAATGAGCATGCCAAAGGGATACATGGGGAATAGAACCCATAGACAAAACATGATCCAATGTATCTCCTGATACAAGTAAGGGATAGAGGTTGCCAGACTTGGCACCTCTTGCAAGTACAAGCCTGCCACGAGTAATCTTCCATGCAAAGTCTCCAAAAGACACAAAATACAACTTCTGCACCAAAACCTATCATATTTGGGACTTCCAATACCCATAGTTGGTACCATCCAACTTGGCAATGTTAAAGAGAGCTATGTCTTTCAAATGATCAGTCATATTGTCCCAAATCAAAGCAAAAAAGACAAAATTGCAGATTGCTATAATTAGCAAAAAATGCACTAAAACCACTACTAAAACTAGCTAAAAGGTGGATTTCACCAAGAGAAGCATCTATCCACCAAATATGACCAAGATAACATCAAATAGTAAGCATTACCCTCATAGAAATGCTCAAAATCTACAGATTTCAGCTTGCTGTAATAAATGACAGTAGTATGTAAAACTGTCCAAAAATGAAGCAATCACTGATACATATGTACTGCACCTGCCAAGTAGCAAGATACATCCAACAGTGAGAGTCTAGGGGCAAGAAGGTACTGAGAACTGTCAAACCAATCACCTGTTAGGCAAGAGACATCTCATAGATCTAGAAGTCATGCATGTAATGGGTCTCAGGGTAAGAGAAGAGACCAAGCACAAGCACAACTGATAGAGCAAGAAGCTCAATACATAACCATCCAAGATGCATACAAAACTGACAAACCTATGACATAGATATGTGCCTGCCCCAATAGGCATATCAAATCAGCCCACTATAGACAAACTGCAGACATAAAGCTCTCAAGAGAGCAAATGCATGTAACTGTCCCACAAGCTCAAGCTCAAGTGTAAGTAAGAATCTGGGTACAACTGAATATACCAAGAGGCTCCCACTGTAAGTGAAGTCAAATGCAAAGAGAGCAAGAGACGCTCTAATACATCGAATACATAGCATCAGACATGCCAAATCCCAATAGGGTACATCCGGAGCATAAATCCCAAGCTATCTTAGACCCATAAAGCATAATCCTGAAAGCATTCAAAGAGCATGTGACTGACAACCAAATGTAATGCACAGTAGATCCAAAATGCTCAAATACATCTGAAGACAAAGCTCCAAGTAACTGTCAAGCATGGGCAAACCAAGTGGCATCCATATATGACCAAAGCATAAATGCGAGAAGCCTAAATTTCAAGCAATGACAATAGGCATAGACCGGTCCAAAGCATGCCAACAACTGAAGCCAAATGCAAGTTAATATAGCAAGTAATTTACTATTAAATGAAGCTTAAACTATGCTCAAATCTACTCCAAATCAGTCCCAAAGCATAGACATATCATCCCATAACATCTGGGCATCACTGGGTATCAATAGGCATCAAACGGGCAATGCCAATAAGCATTAAACAGTAAATGTCAAGTGCTGCCCTATTTTGACAATCCTGGGACTATGTATACAGCAAAGGGCTGAAGGGGAAGCACTTGAATTGATCACCGGGAGTCAAGCAATAATGTCGATGCTCGAGAAGGTTGCCAAGAGTGTTGGGAAGCCGAGGAAGAGCAGGAAAATGCCCGGGAGCAGGTCAGCCCAGCCCCCTAAAAATGCACTGAAAATTGTGCTAGCTGTTCCTAGGGGCTAGGGGGTCTTCAATAGTCCTTTGGGACACTTGGCAATGTCGAGGGGGCTCCAATGCAGCCCGACCAGAAGCCGATGAAGTCCGAAAGCTCGGGGAGGAGGCGGGAGATCAAAATATACCAAATGAAGGTGTCATGGCTACCATTGAAGCTTGGGTTGAAGCTCTTCAAATTTGGGCTGAAGAGAATGCTGAGAAAGCTCCAATGCCTTTGCTCTAATACCAGTTGAAAGGGAAGTGGAACCCAGGAGGAGGAAGCTTGGCGGTGAGAGCTATGGCGGATGGAGAGTAAGAGCCGAGAGAGAGAGAGAGAGAGAGAGAGAGAGAGAGAGAGAGAGAGAGAGAGAGAGAGAGAGAGAGAGAGAGAGACCACAATGTGTGGCCCTGGCCTTCCTTTATTCAAACTGTCACTAAAAGAATAAAAAATAAGTGACTATGACGGGCGCCCACCACCTACAGTGTGCAGTGGCGGGTACTGTCAGTGTAGCAATACACGGGTGGCTAGGCGTAGGCACCTTTACCCCCAACAATTTTGAGAGATGCGCAGTTCAAAGTCTCCAGACTATGTGGAGACAGAGGATGATACAGCTCACCCCATTACTCATGTTGGAAATGTTCCTTTGAGTATGAAAAATGGTAAAATTAAGTACTTAGCTTATGTGTTGCATGTATCAAATATTACGAAAAACTTGATTTTTGTTGGTCAAATGGTAGAGCAAGGATTGCAAGTTCAATTCACATCTTATGGTTGTTATGTAGAGGATCTCAAAATTGATTGCAGGTTGATTGCAAAAGGGAAACGTGTTGGTAGATTATTTACTCTTAATGTATGAAATGGATATTGACATGTTTGCACAAGGTTCACGTATTGTAGCTGATATTGAAATTTGACACAAGAGAATTGGTCATGTGAATATGCAGTAGTGGTTGAAAGACATGTAGTCAAAACACATGGTGGATGGCTTATCCAAGTTTAGGGTTGATGGGATGCATAAAGTATGTGAAGCATGTCAATTTTGAAAGCAAGCAAGGCATGAATTTCCACATGAAAAGCATGTATGCAAGAAGCTACTTAAATTGATACATTTTGATGTGTGGGGTCCTACAAAGATTGCAACTTGAGTGATTTGTAGATATTATGTTTTGTTCATTGATGATCATACTCACAAAGTATGGGTTTACTTTATGCATGAGAAAAGTGAGGTGTGTACTCACTTTAAAAGCTTTAAGGCTTTGCTTGAGAAGGAGATTGTTAACCCTAGTGTAGAACAAGAAAAAAGAAAAGCAAAAATAAATCCAAGAAATTTGTGAAATGCGGATCCAATGAAGTCAACAAGAAGGAGAAAAGACAAAAGGCGCAAAGGTAACCTCAAAAAAATGTAAAAGACAAAAGGCACATTTTTAAATGAAAGACGCCCCTAAAATTCTATAAAAGAGCGCTAGGCTTTCTCCAGTGCAAATTGTAAAATCTAGATGGGCAAAGGTGAAGACATAAGGTGAATAAAAGGGAATAGGAAAAGAGGACCTTGGCAAGATTATCGATCATGTAAAAAAGGGGATGGGTGCCCAAAGGATTTACGGCTTATATATAAACTCAAAAAGTGAATCAGAAGTTCATTCTTGGTGTGTGGCAAAAGTAGCTCTCTTTTTCTTTTCTTCTCTTCCTCTTGCTTGTGCTTGTGCTTGTGCTTGAGAGAGGGAGTGTAAGAGTGTGAGGGAGTGAGTGTGTGAGGGTGAGGGACCGTGGTGGAGAAGCTTTCCATCTTCTCCTCTCTTCTTCTCTTCTCTTCTCTCGTCTCGCACATGCGACTATGGTGGATGGAGCTTGAAGGTAAAGAGTTGAGCTTGCTTAAGCTCGCATCATGGATTGTGAAGCTACCAAAGTGCTTGAGGGAGGAGGCTACTCATTCAAGCATCAAGGTAAGCTCACTACACTCGTAGGATCGGAAGCGTGTCAACTAGGTGAGAGATAGCCATTAGAGCTCACTTTAAATGGTTGAAACAATAAGCGATCCATGGGTCTTGGCGGACAAGCGTGAGCTCCCACTTCATTTTGGTTCCATTGCTGGGACTAACGGATTCAAGCTTACGTACTTGCGCACTTCAAATTGAGCGTCGAAGTAGGGTTTCATCCCCAAACCAGTTCTTGACATAGGTAGGAGATTTGGGAGTTTAATCTTCAAAGCAAGCAAGTATTTTGAGTTTTTAATGATTAGGCAAGTAGGATAAATCATTTCAATACTTGAGCTTTGATTTTTGTTGCATTTAGAGTAGGATAGGACTAAGAAATCAAAGCGAATCTCTTTAGGGTTGCTATTGTAAATAGACTCAAAATAGGGCAAAAACAAGGGAAAAAAGGGGTTGAAATCCATTGACAAGGCACCCATTGCTACTGTACATGGTATGATACCCAAATAGAAGTTTATGGGTAGAAAGCCAAATTTTTTCATCTGAAATTATTTGGATGCATTGCCTATGTGCGTATTCTTAATGAGTTGCATATAGTAAACTAGATCACAAAGGAAAAAAAGTGTATTTCTTGGATATTCTCTTGAGTAGAAGGGATATAGATACTATAACCCTATTACACATGAGTTGAGAGCTAATAGGAATATTATTATTTATGAAATAAGTAGCTCTTATAGTAATGTGTAGAATGTAGTTAGGATTGATGAGCATGAGAGTGTGGCTTTGAAAAAAATAGGTGAGCAGTCATAGATATTGAGTGGACCACAAGAGTCTCCTAATCATGGTTCTATTGATAGACCTTGGAGTGGCAAATTGAGGTCACAGGTTACTCCACCAGTATATCATAAATATCAAGAAAAGGTAAAGACAATTTTGGGGACTTACCTATTATGATAGATGTATCGTTGAGTTTCTCTCATGTTGATGTTGATTCACATGGCTCTGAGAAAAGCTTGGATAAGGAGTTTAGGATTCCATCTATTAAAACATTTGGTGTGCGGAAGGCACAAGAGGATGCTAAAGCACCTAGTGGTAATCTTGGTCCATATAGGTCAACTAGAGTAAGAAAGCCACTATGTGTACATGGCTAAGGTTGTGCAAGATGTGGACCCAGTTATTTTGTGGATGCAGTGGGTAATGAGTATTGGGATCATGCTATGGATGAAGAAATGGATGCACTTAAGGATAATGACACATGGGAGTTGGTGCATTTACATGAAGGCAAGAAAGCTACTGGCTACAAATGGGTTTACAAGGTAAAGCAGATGGAACTATTGAGCACTATAAGGCATGACTAATTGCCAAAGGGTATGTGCAAACTCATGGTATTGATTATGAGGATACTTTTGCTCTAGTGGCTAAAATGGCCACTATAAGGGCTATCATAATAGTGGCTACATCAAAAGGTTGGATCATGCATCAAATGGATGATAATAATGCCTTCTTGTAGGGGGAGTTGCAAGAGGAAGTTTAAGTGGGATATCCACCTGGTTATGTGAATGAGAATCATCCAGATTATGAATGTAGGCTTCCTAAAAGTAAGGCCTTGTATGGAATGAAGTAAGCACATGGGCATGGCATGACAAGATCACAAAATATATTGTCAGCATTGGATTTTGCATAGCATAGGTTGATCAATCACTCTATAAATATAAGAGTGGTGCAAGTATTGTGGTCATTACTATATATGTGGATGATTTGATCATTGTGGGTGATAGTGAGACAAAGATTGACAATGTGAAGGGTCTCCTCAAGACTGAATTGGAGATGAAGTATTTGGGAGAGCTGCACTATTTTCTCGGCAAAGAGATAATCAAGACTCTGGAGGGTATATGGTTGTCATAGAGATAGTATGCGCTAGATATGCTAAAGAATTATGGTATGGCTCACTGCAAGCCTATTTCTATACCTTTGGATGTTAATGCTAAGCTTAGGGTGACTTGATTGAGGATGTCGCTATGTATTGCAAGATTGTGGGAAACCTTATCTATTTAAGGATCACTAGGCCAAACCTAAACTACACAACTAGTTTGGAGAGTCTGTTTATACAGCTTCCATGGAAGCCCCATTTGAATGTAATGCATGACACATTACGCTATGTCAAGTCCACATTGGATTATGCCTTATTCTACGGTGCAAGTATACCATTGGATTTGCATGGTTACATAAATGCAGATTGGGCTAATAGTATTTCAGATAGGAGATCTACTAGTGGTTTTATATTTTTCTTTGGAAGTGTTTTTGTTACTTGGAGCAACAAGAAACTACCAACAATTGCCTTGTCTAGTATAGAGGCAAAGTACAGAGGTGCTACAATTGCAGGATATGACGTAGCTTGGTTACACAAGCTATTTGGTGATTTGGGAATGCAGGTGGACAAAAAGGTTATCATTTACTATGATAACCTTAGTAACATTCAATTGACAAGAAACCTAGTATATTGTGCGCGGACCAAACACATAGAGGTCCATTACCATTTCATTAGGGAGCAAGTTCTTGCATGTGATATTGACTTAGTTTATATTAGCACAAAGGATCAAGATATTGACATTTTCACCAAGGCCTTGGGAGCTGACCCCATTCCCTAGTCGACTGGAGAAACCAGTGGATCCTATGACAAAGTATGACTTGGTCAAATACCTAGACACCTTCAAACCAAACCTAACATTTTGACAATTGTTGATGCTATTTTCCAACTATTGAAAGAAATTCAAAATCATATTGATAAGAAGATGTGGCCTAGGATCACCCCCACAACTGCCACTAAGTCCAATAAAGCCCTAGAACCTGTGAAAAAAGTGGGTGTGGCTAGCACATTCCTAGATCTCTGGACCCCAAAGACTAGCGTTTGGATTGAGGGATGTTTTATTGCAGATGCATTGATTGATGGAGGCTCATCAATGAACAAAATGATTACACTTCAAGACTATCCTTGGAGTTCACAAGTTCATGCTAAGGTCAAGGGGGAGTACTGAGATTTCAACCCTATCTCTTTGTGTACTCAAGTCTCCATTCCTTTTGAGTGTGTGCTCTTATTCTCTTCACCTCTCTTCCCACTTGTCTGTTTTCAAGGTATCCAAAGTGCTAAATGGCAATAGGGATTGAAGCAATGACTAGATTCTCTCTAGGTATTCTAATCTAGAATACCTTGATGATACTAAGAACTACATTGATGGGCTAAAATTGAAGCACCTTTGTTGCAATGGTTAGGACTCTATAAGGTACAAGCCAATACAAGGATTTTGATGCTACCAAGAAATGATCTACTCAATCTATGTATGCACACATGACCTCAATAGCTTAATGGATGATGGTGCAATATTGTTTAGGTGTAATGGACTAAGATATACTAATTTGGAGAGGTCTCTTGAGTCCTTGATAAGCACTAAGTACTAAGTTATTTTAACACACATGTAGGAGGTCCATGAGTTGTCAAGCATGCTTTAGAAGGTGTGACTTGGTATGCTCAAGGTATTCACCCTAAAATACCTTGAGGGTACTATTGGGAATTATTTTTTACCAAAAATGCAAGGCTTATGTGCTCCCACTACTCAATGATGGCTTCAACTATTTGATATGTGCAATAAAAGCTACTCAAGTAACCATTGATGGAATGGAGGTGCCTTGAATGATCAAGCATGAGCACAAAACATGTCAATATCCATTCAAGGGTATCAAAGACTATGTGGAGGTGCTTATGGATACAAATGAGTAAATGCCACTCCCTATAAACTACTAGGATATGACATAGTGCAAGAACTAAGTAGCATCAATGCTCTTCAAGGAACATAGACGAATATTTGAATGATAATGCTTATTAACAATGAAAATCATGAAAATTATACACTTTTCATGAGGTAAGAAACAAGGATCCATGAACACTCTAGAAGTAAGAATGTCATGAAGTCCATGCAATTTGTGAAGATATTTGAATGAATAGAGTACTTACACTAACTAGATTGCACATTATTCATTTTTTTGTTTTTTTTGTTTTTTTCATAAACAAATAAACTCAAATTAGTCTAATCTAACTCCATTCATACTTTAATTTCTAGTTTTCCCTACTTTACCATTCCATTGAATCATTTTCTCTCAATTTGGACTTCCTATATTAATTATGTATGCTTTGAAGTAGCTATGCTTTCTCTAAGATAGAGTGATGGACCACTCAATCTCTCTAAGCAATCATGGCCACTATGCTACCATAAGACTACCATAAAGTTGAGTTCTAATGATTAAGAGAGTAGAATCTACACCAAATTCAAAACATTGCATCAAATGAGCCCAATATATAACTAGGAATAAATGAAATGCTTGTTTCTTCGAGCATTGTACTCTCAAACATCAAGCTAACTCTCACCTAGTTAGCTCATACTTTGTATTGCAAACCAAGTGGTGCACTCTCTACTTTCAACAAAGCAATAAAAGCACAAAAGGAAGCTCAAAGAGCACACTGTGGTAGACTCATCCTTCTTTTCTCTTTCATTTTATTCATGGCTACCAAGGGGGTGCAAGGAATGATCTTGCAATCCTTGTGTATATGCCTTATGTAGCATAGCCTTCTCCATTTGATAGGGAACTAATGGAAGAGGGTTGAGAGAGAGAGAGAGAGAGAGAGAGAGAGAGAGAGAGAGAGAGAGAGAGAGAGAGTATATGATTGTACAGTGTGTGCATATACATAGGGTGTCTAGCTAGACTTTGGCCATTGGCCTTTTCCCCAAAAACATCCCAGTTAAAGGTCAATGTGTCTTTAAACGATAATAAAAATCGTGAAAATGCTACCCAAAGCCCATCAGAACACACTCATAATATAAATTCTTCATGAGAACATTTACACGGTTATCATTTGGATGGACCTTGACAAGCTCAATGTGCTTCTCCTCAATATCTCTATTGTAAAGTGATACTTCGCCTCAATGTGCATTGTCTTTCTATGAAAGAAAAGGTTCCATACGAATTAGATGGCACTCTGAATATCATAACACAAAGTAGGTACCTCTTGTGTAATGCCCAAATCTCCCACTAGATGAGTAAGCCACATGGCTTCCTTGCATGCCTTAGTGGCTACGACATACTAAGCCTCAATGGTAGATAAAGGCATAGATGGCTGCAACTAAGAAATCCATGAGATTGCACCACTTGTGACTGCGAAGACAAAACCTTTCATAAAACTCCCAAAGTCTACATTCCCTACAAAATCAACATCTACATATCCAAGAATAGATGCATCCTCCATTCCAAATCATATACACATAGATGTAATCCCATTCATGTATCTCATGATACTCTTCATTACTTCCCACTACTTCTTGCCATTGTTTAGCATAAACTTGCTAACCACTCCATCACGTAGGCAACGGCAAGTGACATTGCCTAGAACATTGATGGGTTATACATTCCTTCATTACATCAATTGAGTTCCAACAAGTCTTAGTTTTGCACTTACTTTAAAACATCCCTTGCAGAAAAAATCATTTGTTGAATGAAGTACGCCCTCATGGGCAATCGGTGCAATATATGTTGCACAAGTGACAAATTTAGGCTGCTTTTATCAGAAGTCCTAAATGGAAAGCTTTATATAACTCTTTTCGCAAAAAACTATTGATTAACTCTATCTTTATACTTTTCCTTATTGAGCAAGCACAAAAGGCACACTTTTATAAACTCAAAAAGTGAAAGCTAAAAGTAGCAATAATTTATTGTTTGCTAGTAGTGTCAAAATTACATGATTGATTGTAAAAACCTAAGTTTCTAGTATCTAAATTCTTGAAACAATAACCTGAGTTCTTGCAACAACAATGGGGGATGTTTGCAGCATTTAAAAATGCATGATATGTAGTAGGAGGGGCTATGCCAAACTCAAAAACAACAATTACAAGAGCAACCTGAAGATAAAAAATTTCATGAACCTGAAAATAGACCTAAAAGTGAGCAGATACATGTTCTATCAGTTTGAATCGATACCAAGCAATAGTTTGTAAATGCCATGATGTAGATTGAAGTTGTGGAAGATTATGATGCAAATGCAAATGCAATTCTATATTGTTTACTTTCGCAGGTTTTCTTGGATTATCTTGCATATTTTTTTGGTGATGTTATTTCTTGTTCGAAATTCAAGTTGTGTGGTACATTGCCATACATTGGTTATGATGCAGATTCTGAGCATCATCAACATATTTTTAGATCGATGCAACTACTTATTGTCATTGATGTAGTGATTTATTTATTTAGTCATGGTTCTATATCTTCATTCTCTGTGATATTCTATGGATGTCATTGTACTTAATGGGTTCCCATCCATGGCGTGTTGCTTTAAAATGGTTACACCATTATTTTACTTTGGATGAAGGGATATGTGGGTTCAAGTCATGGCTACCATGCAGCCATTGATAGGTGTTAGAGCTCAAATTGCATTATCTACCTTAGTACTTATATACATGTAGGTGTCAGTATCAACATATGTAAATTGACCTAGAAATGTCGCATGACTTCATCTGAAAGGATGGCATTGGTCCTAAGTATTGTCACTTGTATCTTTTCAAATATTTTGGTGTGGAAGCGATAAAATCTTCAAAGGACAGCACCCACACTAGGTCACATATGTCTGGTCCTTTGATTATGTCTTGGTCTCCTAAAAACTAATGTTGTCCATGTCAAGTTATTCATTCAAGAATTGTCATGATGATAGTAATCCGACTGATATTTTTCAGGAGAGCAGTGTTTTCTGAACAATTTATAATATGTATTCTATGTCTACATATCAATTATAAATATTAAATGTTTAATATGGATGTAAATCGATTCAAGAAGTTGTCTATAGCAATAGGTATATTTCAAGAGGTTGGTGTTTCAAGTGTTTCTATTATGGACTTGAGAGGCCATAATAGATCTCTCCCCATCTATTGAGACAGCTCTCCTCAATGCATATATTCATTGATGTTATTGATCTTATGTCCAAAATAGGATCGTAGATCCTTACTTTGTGTTGTGTTCTTTCCATGAACAACTCCTATTTTCCTAATGTCTAAGCAATTTCTAAAATGATTATCATTTTCTTTTGGGCTCAAATAAATAATCATGCGCAACCTTAGAAGTAGAGATATACAAGAATATGAAAATATATCATGCATTAAGCCCTCAAATAACAACTCAAAGAATTCCAAACTAATTATTTGCGCACCATGTAATGCTTCCTTATAATGTTTTCTCCAATTCTCCAATCTAATCATTTGCTCATCAAAAATACGAAACATATTAATTCTTCAATCATCCACCTAGCACAATGCAATTGGTTCTAAACACTCACACGTTACTAGTCATGATTTTGCAGGAATGATCATAAATAAAAAATCAAATCACAATTTTGTAACAAGCCACAATTTTGTGATGAAAGACCATAAATATAAATCACATAGATTTTAATAATCAAATAACTTATTTAGTCAACTATATCAATAACTATAATATTTTTGGGGTTACAAAAGCAACGTCCTTTAGTGATAGAACAAAGAAAAAGCATGGGTGATTAACCACATAATAGTGCTACCTCATGTCGCAAAATCTACATTAAGTCAATCGAGAAATAACAAAGATATAAACCTCAATAAACACAAAATTCAATGAATAAGTGTGATGGTATTCATGACCAATAAGAGTAGTATCTTATGAACACCTAAATGGAAAGCATTGTCATTAATCTTATGAACAATTCAAAAAGATCCATAATATCTTGAAGTGAGATTAATTTTGGGATGCCATTCAATCGATTTTAATCTTCTTTTCTCAATGTGAAGCCGTACTTAATCATTTTCATTGAATGAGGTAGATTTTTGCTTTTTGTTTGCTCAAGTAGTATACCTTAATTGTGATTCTCTAATATTATCAAATAGTTTATATAAAATCTTATATGATCATTGGCTAAGGAGTTAGCTCTGGTACATCAATAGATATGGTCAACATAGGTCTAGGTGATTTCTTACTAGAAACGATCTCAAAAGGTGCATGGTCAGTTAGTTGAATGAGGTATATTTGTTTAAGAAAATTGGAAAGTAGATGTTGATCCCAATTAGCATGGCTACCAACAGTGTAAGATCTTAGTAGATCAAGAACGGTACTTTGGTTGTTATGGTTTATCAATTTCTCTTAGGGTGAAAATCAAATATAAAGTCCATTTTGGCACCTAGATTTTTAAATAAAGTGATCAAAAGTGATTGAAAAAATGGCCATCCAGGTTAAAAAGAATAACCTTGGGAAAACCATGATGAGAAAATATGGTTTATATAAATAATTTAGTGTGAGGTGTGGATAATGTCTTTTTACATGCTATAAAATATGCTTATTTACTAAACCTATTGAAACAATGGTCTAAATCATGTCATTATACACATATGTAGTGGATAAGCCAATTATAAAATCTATGGAGATTTGTTTCCACAGTTCATTAGGCATAGAAATGTGCTGAGACATGTACTTAGCAACATCATGCTTCAAATCAAGCGAGTAAAAATGTTATTTACATGTAGCTAATGTGGACTAAATTTTTCAATGACCCATGTAGAGAGATGCAAGCATTTCATTCACAGCAATGGCTCTATAAGATGAAATTATGCACAATTTCTTTTGATAAGACGAAAATCCATTCACATAACTATAATAATTAAGAATATTGGTATTTGTATTTCAAAGTCATTGTTAAAATCACATGTAGAAATCATTGTTAAAAGCACATGTGGAAATCATTGAATCAAATGTTTGAATTTAAATAGTACAAATGTGATTCAAGTAAACATTCTTGATCTTATCAAAGCCAAGTATGTGGTGTAGTGAATTGTGACAAGAACAACAACTAAGTGCATCAACAACCACATTGACATGCATAGATTGATATTGGATCATAGGATGAAAGTTTTGTATAAACAAGGGTGCATTTGCGCATGCAAGAGCATTGTCCTTTTTTTTTCTAGTTCCAAAACCTTTTGGGGTGGTTTGATTTTGCTTGGTTCCTTATGTTTATCAGTATCCTAGCATTTTGAGAACATGTATATTGTGTGAAGCACTAGATGCTTTCATAGTAATTATGAATCTTACCTTCATTAGCAAGAAAGCATATTTGCACAAACCTTGAAACTATATGAGAGCTATAGTGTGTAGGCCAATACAATCATAATCCACAATTACTAGATTCCATGTTATCGCATTTGAAATGATGTGCAGAGTGCAAGAGCAAATAAAACTACTACATAAAGCTTGAGGTAGTTTACTCATTGAAATAACTCAAGCCTATCAATATTTGATGGTGATGGCAACAAACAAAATATATTGCTAATTTATGTACTATACATTCGTGCAAGATATTGATTAACCTAAAACAATTGAAAATAGAACAAATTCCACATCCTAACACTTGTCACAAGTTGTGAACAAAACTAAGAAATGAGAGACAAGTTGCATGATTCAAATGGTAAGACAATGTTGCTATAGAAAGTCCATTGGATTAATGGTTGCATTATGAAATATTGCCATACTAGTTTTTTGACCATAATTGTGGTAACTTAAAAATAGCCTTACTCAAATAGAGAAATGCAACTTGGCCTACATTGAGCTATAATCAGTTTCTTCACAAGCTGTATTATAGATAATCGAACAACGATGGTTTTTGGCTCTAATTTGATAATATAACAAATATACAAATTTCAAAGGAGTTTATGAGCCATGTTTCCAAGAAGATTAAGAGTGGAATTCAAAATAGCAAAAAGGCTGAACCTGACTATATTTAAAAACTATGTCCAAAGGATTGTGAGAATACAATGGAGATATGTACATTACATCAATGTAACCAGTCTAAAACATCATTGCATAAATCAATGATTGAGGGAGGAAAAACTATGTAATGAACAAGCTTGGAAACCACACTAGATGGCTTGTCTATGTTTCTTGTATTTCTTTGCATGAATATGGATGCAACTATCCAAAATATTCTTAATGTAGCTAGTCTTGTTTTTCCAAATGCTAGTAACTATAGACAGATGTGGAAAGCAAGATGCCTTTCACTTTTCCCCACAATTGTTGGATGCAGACACAACATGGACATAGACAATAAGACTCCTCCAAATTAAGCTATAGACAATAAGACTCCAAGCAAGTGCTCCCATGTTCAAGAATGTAAGCCTAAATATGGTGAGTGTCACCGATTCAAACAATAAAATTGGGATGTTTTTGCAATTGAAAAGAACCTGCCACAATGATGAGACAAGGTTAAAGGTGTTGAGGAAGGTGTGTCAACCAAACATGGAGGGCTTCATGGAAGGTAGCAGCATGGGGAATTTCATGCCCCCTCCTATGTCACAAGAAGCTCATGCCAATGACAACTAGGTACACCAAGGTATGACGGGCTACACCTATCACACATATAGCTAGTTCTGTTAACTACAAAGTCGATAGGTCCAATAGCAGTGTTGTCGCCCTCTAATTGAAGCCCTAGCACAAAGTCTTTCTTACCATGTGATATGTGTGATCAAAGTACACCACCACCACCACCATGACCGCCCAAATTGCATTACTTTCCACCAACACATATAGGTCATGTGAAAGCTACATCATGTGTACAATGAGAGGCAAGTCTCTTGCTAGAGTAGGAGAGACAAAGATAAAAAGACACATGTACACACACACACACATATGGAGATTGCAAATGAAAAATGGAGGAAGATACAAAGCCATGGAGGGCAAGGAGAGAGAGAGAGAGAGAGAGAGAGAGAGAGAGAGAGAGAGATGCACACAAACAAAGAAGCCAAAGTTAAAAGTAGACCACTTAACTCTTTGTTAGCTAGCACTAATTTTTTTGGGATAGACACCACCTTATCATTGCACCAATGTGAGAGTGCATGCCCTAATGAGAAGTACCAACAAATAGAAAGAGAAAAAATTTATCTTCATAGAAATAAGAGCTTCCTTTGGACAACATTTGCTTAGATTCAAAAAGAAATATTGCTCTCTGATCCAAATAACAACTTTTAAGTATTTTCTGATGGCATACCAAGCACTTACTAGAGAGAGAGAGAGAGAGAGAGAGAGAGAGAGAGAGAGAGAGAGAGAGAGAGAGAGAGAGAGAGAGAGAGAGAGAGAGTGTGTGTGTGTGTGTGTGTGTGTGTGTGTGTGACAAAGCCTCTATGTATGCTCTCATCGCGACATATGTAAAAATGGGCATCACGAAGCTTTATTTGTTACCCATTTTACTACTTTACATTGTCATTGTGTGTTTAAACAAATCAGCCAACCCAAACCCAATTACACTTGTGATTGCCCCCAGCATTCACATATTGTAAAAAATTGTCTATCATACACTTGGAGTGTGAAAACACAATATTTGTGATAAATGTTACATACTATGGCATGTGCTTCAACTATTTGTCTTTGGATTGTTTATCTAATGATGCAAATGAGTATTTCTATCTCTAAAAATGTAAAGTACATTGGACTTTTGAGTTACTTAACACTTGAAAAGGAAGCTTGTTATTTTAAATAAACTAATTGGTCCATTGCACCATATTGCAAATAGAAGCTTGACTTCTTATTAGTTTCTACTTTATAATATCAAGTGCACATGTAGTACATTATCGAAAGATTTACTCAAATTACAAGATGATGAATTTTTTACTATTTGGTGCTAGGAATTGTAAATATTTGCTTGTGGTCCATGTTTGCAAAGTGTGCATTATGATACAACATCCATGTATAGGCACATTCATTCCCAAACCATGAAATTATATATCATAATTTTCTCCAATTCTCTAGCCTAATCATCTACCCACCAAAAATACAAAACACATTAGTTCTTTGATCATTTGCCTCTAGCATAATACAATTGGTGCTACGCACTCACACGTGCAACGAGTCACAATTATGCGATGAATGACCATTAATAAAAAACCATAATGCTTTTATGATTATTCATTTATTTAAATAATTAATTTATTTAATTATTAAAATTTATGCTTAATCTAATTACTCAATAATTCTTGGTGAATAAGTGATTAAACTTAAGTTTAGCTCAAAAAACTATAATGAATCTTAGCAAGCCAACTTGTTGCTTTGCAATTCTCTTAAAATTATTAAAATTGTGGCTTGGATGTTGGTTTATATTTCAACCCTCAATCTTATGCACTCTTAGATGTGACTTGCACAATGCTCCTAGCTCATGGTTATTCGCTCCTTTGCAAATGCAAGTGGACAATACCTATCTCACTTCTATGTTCTCGGTTTTTGCATGAAACGCAGGATTCTTTGCCAATATGATGGCACTTTGACTATTACTATGCAATAATGGCATGTCTTCTCATTGAGACCCAAGTCTCCTACTAGAAGAGTAGGCCGATTGTATTTTTTGCATGCCTCTATGGCTACAATACACTCAAGTTCACTAGTAGATAATACCATGCATTTCTATAAGCGAGATATCCATGAGATTGCACCCCCACACAAGGTAAAACATATCCTCTAGTTGACTTTCAGTTGTCAACATTCCTTGCATAGTTTACATTTGTGTATCCAAGTACACCACTACTACTTCTCCAAAAGCATATGCACATATCTCTTGTACCACTCTAGTATCTCAAGCTGCCTTTTACTACTTTCCAATGCTTCTTGCCAAGATTTGACATGTAGATGCTCACTACTCCCACAACAAATGCAATGTCCAAGCAAGTGGCAATCATAGCATACATGAGACAAGCAACACATGATGAGTATGCAACTTTGGCCATTTTAACCTTCTCCTCATTAGATTTGGGACAATCATCAACACTAAGTTTCACATATGGAGGCAATGGAGGTAGGAATTGCCTACCCCCTTCATATTGAAACATTGCAACACTTTACTAACATAATCTTTTTGGGACAAATAGAGCAATCTCTTTGTTCTATCCCTAATTATCTGCATGCCAAGAATAAATCACTAGCTGAAGCATCACTTATGCCCCCGTCTGCACAAACATTTGGTGCATTAGCACTTGCTCTACATGGAAAAATAATAGGTGGCACCTAGAAAGTAATCTTTGTTTTCACTTATTTAAGAGGTTGCTTATGCATCTTCTTCTCATTGAAAAGCATATCATTACTACAGATAGTATTTCTATCTTCTAGAATCCAAAGGCGATAACTCATCTCACCACTTTGTCCATAGCCCAAAAAGATGCACTTGGTGATATTTGGTTCTAACTTATTGCATTTTTCCTTTGGCACATGCATATAAGCTTCACAACCAAACACTCTTAAATAATCATAAGAGGGCTCCTTACTTGATCACATCTCTTCAAGAATGCCACCATCCAAAGTAGTATTAGGCAGCATGTTTATCAAATGTACAAGAGTCACCATAGCCTTAGCCCAAGATCCTTGAATAGCATTAGATAGCATACTCAATCTCTTTTCATTTATCATCCTATTCATACGCTCTAACACGATTTTGGGCAGGATTGCCATGTGCAATGAGTTTTCTTTTTATCTCACGTGCTTCACAAAAATGTTTAAACCCACGAGAGACATATTCTCTATCATTATCAATTTGGAGACACTTAAGTCTCTTGCCAAACTAATTTTTTGCAAGTGCAAGCAATTTCTAATGATTAAAAAAAGGCTCATCTTTCCTACCCATGTTGAAAGCCTACACTTTTCTAGTTGCATCATCGATGAATGTGATAAAATAGGATGCCCCCCTATAGACTCTGTAAGCATAGACCCACATATATCACTATGCATTAAGTCAAGTGGCTCACTCGTTTTCTTGTTTAAGTTTTGTCTTATGGGTTGAACATACATGCTTTCCATTTATACAATGCTCATAAATAAAAACATTTAAAAAACAAGAGAATACAAGTAACCCAAATGAGATAGCATTTCCATTTATTTTATAGTCATATGTCCCAGTGGTGATGCCACAAATATATATTTGGTTGCTGGGTTATGCAATTACATGATCTTCAAGGGATACAAAGTGCCATAATTGGATTCTTTAGCAACAACAAATAATCCCTTGCGGACTTTCCAACACTGACTCCCATAAGTAGTAAAGTATCCCAATCCAACTTACCAATAGATATTAAGCTTTTCATAAGCTTAGATACATGGCATGCATTCTAAAGAGTAAAAGTAGATCCACTGTAAAAAGAAAAATGCACATCACATGTACGAACTATGTCACATACATAGTCATTTCCAAGATGGACTAATCCATATCTGTTACTATCATATGAGTAGAACCACTCCTTGTGAGGATTCATATGAAAAGAT
The DNA here is from genome assembly GCF_053477565.2 of Lygodium microphyllum. Lineage (NCBI taxonomy): Eukaryota > Viridiplantae > Streptophyta > Polypodiopsida > Schizaeales > Lygodiaceae > Lygodium > Lygodium microphyllum. The sequence continues at coordinate 20,567,287 of NC_141146.1, read as the reverse complement.
ACACCATAATCAAGTATCCAATATTGAACCAATTGTCTATTTTTGCTACAACTAACATATGTGCAAGAAGAGTGCATGTAAATAGTACTTCACCATCATCATTTTTGTAGTTATTGCATTAATTTCTTCAATCTTTACCTCTCCTTTACCTTCTTTCTTACTAGCATCCTTATCCTCCTCTTCTTAACTTTTTGCTCTCACTTCCATTTGTAATAGTCCTTCTTTATATGACCTATTTTACCACAATGAAAGCATTCAATATCTTTCTTGGACCTAGATTTGCTACATGATCATCCATGGTCCTAGTTCTTGTCTTAATACTGCCTTTTGTCTCTTTCTTCCTAAGTTGCCAATGCTTGACCATTTCTGCATTAGTCCATGGATTTCCTGCACATCTCTTCATCCAATAAACTATCCACAGCATCATTAAACTTCAACTTGCCACCTAGAGTTGAATTATCTGATGGCTATTTAGAATGTAACCTATGATGCAAGCAAGGAACAAAGTAAAAGATTGCCTTAACCTCATCTTCAAACTTCAACTTTTGAGCATACATATGACTAAATATGATCTTGAATTCATTAAGATGAGAGGTGAGAGTAGAGACCTCCTTCATCTGTAGCTCAAACAACTTCTTCATTAGATACACCTTGTTAGAGGTACTTTCTTTCTCATAAGTGTCACCTAGCTTCTTCCATAAGCCATGTGTAGTGGTCTCATTCATAACTATAAAATATATAGATCCTACCAAGTGTAACCTAGTAGTAGATTTAGCCAATGCATTAAACTCTCACCAATCATCCTCAAATATGTCTATTGGTTTTCCATCTATGCCTCTCATGGGCCTTAACCGCTTCCTTTGAAAAAGAACGTCGTAGATCTGCTCTTTCTACAAATTGAAGTTGATAGCATCAAACAATTAGATATTGTGCAGTTCCCTATCCATTGTAGATGATGAAGCCATTTGTGAAAAACAACAATCAATTGTTAAGTAATGGCAACTAGAAAAACAATAAACTATATCACAAAATTAGCAAACTTTTTGCAACACCTACTGCACACTAGTTACCAATGCTTAGTGATGTGTGTAAAGCATCTCTATAGTGGACACTATAATCCTTGACTTGTCTTTATAGTTTCTAAACAACATGTGTAGAATTTCTTAAAAGGAGAAAGCATTATGTGCAGCACTTATAGGTCAAAAATAGAGCGAAAACAACCTCATATTGAAAAATAGTGTAGGTTAAGCCGTAAGGGCCTTACCTAAGAATCTATTGCCCTTTTTGCACACGTCGAATCCAATATTAGCATTATCATAGTAGCAACATGTAAGGAGTTTAGGTACTAGAATGGAAATTGACATTATTCCTAGTTTTGATGGCAAACAAGCACAAAAATTTTCCCCTAGGAATTCTCCACTCAATGATTAAAGTGGCAATTATTCCATTTCTAGTTGCTTTCATGGTTCTTGTTATGAAAACTATAAGTGAAGATTATTGCTTCCTACTAGGATACCCCTTGCTGGAACATGCTTGACTTAGCTACAATCGAGAAGTGGTTTGGTTGACAATTCGTTGAGGCCAATACAAGATTGATTTTTTTGTAGATAAAGCCTTGATCATGCCTCCAACTCTTGTCTAGTTATTGTGGTCACATGGAAGGGCTTGAAGATGATGAGAAGAAATCCTTTATGATGGCAAATTATGACCTCCATCATCTCCAATTGTTATTGGCTCATTGTCAAGAGGCATGCCTAAGCCTAAATCCTATACAAAGTATCTTTGCAATTCATAGTACTATGTTTTTGGGGCATGCCATTCTCAAGATGGAATTGCATTAGATCCTCTAAAGCTTTCTCCTTTTATGTAAGTTCAATTGTGAAGATTTTTATTTGGTAGGGCTAATTGGAGACTCCTCTTGCTTTGATACCAATTGATAGAGCTCTACAAAGAGAATGGAGATTGCACGTGTGTGTGTGTGTGTGTGTGTGTGTGTGTGTGTGTGTGTGTGTGTGTGTGTGTGTGTGTGTGTGTGTGTGTGTAGAATGCTATGTTTGTGGTGCCTCTCCAATAGCTCTCTTACGAGCAACACCTTGTTGTCTTATCACTCAAAGAATAAAGTGCATGCGCGCACGTGTGTAGTTAGGGTTAGAGAGTGAGATGGGCTATTGGTCACATTGGCCTTTACCCCAACACTTTTGGGGAATTAGTGACCCTAGCTTAAGTGCTCCTAAAGTATTTCACCATGTGTCTAGGAAAACAAGTGCACCTAATATCCTAAGTGTGTAACACCGTCATTTGCTCCTTTACAAATGCAAGTGGATAGTGTCGAAGGCATGTTTTGAGAGCCTAATATAATAAGCTAGGGTGTGGCGATAGTAAGCTTGTGCTTCTAGGGAATTAATGACCCTAGCTTAAGTGATCCTAGGCACCATGCATCTAAGGAAATAGGTGCACCTAAGACCCCAAGCGTGCAACAATGTGTGATGTGGGAGTTTTCAAGGAGGTGAACTATAGTATCTAAAGTGGAATGCAAGTAAGCTAAAGATGAAGTGCCCTAATTGATTGTTATTTATGTGTACACTAGTGTGCTAGAGATATTGACTACGAGGAGTGCCAAAAGGTTCTACTATAGTTGATGCGCTTATCAAATGGAATGCCTATGAGGTGGTAGTAGGGCATCTAGGGTGAGAAGTACCTCTTATAGAATGGTGTAGTCATGTAGGATGAAACTAAGGTTATGGGTTATGTGTGGGCCCTAGGGTTACCTATGTGGTTTAGTTGCATGCACTTAAAGTGAGCTAGCTAGGTGCTTATGCCCAAGTGTTGATAGAAATGGTATAATGGTGACTGGGGTTTGGTTTAAGCATGTTCCTAAGTGCCTAGGGCCTAAGTATGTGTGTCCCTAAATAGCTTGGTGTAGTATGTATGTAATAGAATTTGGGTGTTCTTAGTGACAGTTGTGCACAAGAAACCCCAATGGTACATGCGCAACTAGAGACTCTTGAGAAGTCTCTAATTGGTAAACCTTCTTATAATAGAAATGGGTGTATGCCCTTATATTCAACCTCTTTCCAAACTGTTACATGAGTTTGGATGAGTCTTTAATTCTTTATGTGCACTCCTACCATTGCAACTTGTAGTACTCACCTTAGCTCTATAATTGGGGAAGAGTCATAATGTAACGTACCTACCTTTATTTATGTGACAAGTAATGTTTTAGTAGTCACCCAGAGTTTACCTTCCAGCCGTTGCCATCCGTACTCTAACCAAAATTATCAGATTTTGTTCGGCTCTATAACCCTAGGTCTATCCGACAAGGGAAGTGTCATGCCGTTATCCATAGAGAACTGACTTGAAGGTTCCTAATTGACCTAACAGTCACCTATCAACAACTAGCTCACATCCGCAAGTGTCCTTCGAGAGGCTTCTTATCCAGAAGGAGCAACTGCCATTACCCTTGGTTCATGGAGTACAACACTTTTTTCCAGTAGCAGAATAAGGATTCATGAAATCCCTCGCAGTGCTCTAGCACAGCCGCCGTACCTTTCCCTTAAGATAATTTACAGTTCGGATTCTAAAACCAAACCCTAGGTAAGTTAGTGAATGGGCCCTTCCTAGAGTTTCTTCCTAGCGTTTGTTTTTTGGAAAACCTCTTGGCTAACTAAGACCACCCTGCCATAGGACTGGATTTGTCGGGAATCTATCCACTCACTTCCCTCTATGGAAGTTCTTAGTTATCTAATTACCTACCACATTATGTGAAACATATAAAAATAGCTTCATTAATTAAAAAGAATCCTTTTATGCACAATTGTTCATTTGCGTAATTTACTCACGGACATACAATCAGAATAAAACAAATTCATTGATTATGTTCCATAATGTGTGTCCCCTCCATACATGAGAAAAATTATAATTTCACATGTTTCCTCATTCGACGCATCTGTACGTCACCAAGATCAAATCCACCTATAGCTAGCATTTTTAGGTGTCCCAAGTAGAACTTGGGCCATACGGGGGACCAAGTAGTTCCTAGGTGTGTAAAGGATTTACTAGCCAGAAACCCCCTAGCACCTTAATCACCTCCTACTTAATATGATCCCTGTTGTGAGACTTCTCGCCATCGGAGCCGGGTCCATGCTTCCACAGCGGTAAAAAAATCCCCACTTGGTATGGGGATTCAGCACCTATCCTTGGGGGAGTATAGGGCTCCTCAAATTTTATATGTTCCAATACTTAATTCAATCATGATCTAATCTAGAAAAGCACAAACAAGATTGACGTCTTCAAGCAGTTATGACTTCAATCAATCATGCAACTTTCACATGATGATTAATCTAGTAGCAATCGATACTTGAATTTCTCATAATGAACTCCTCTCCTCTGAATTTAACTAAGGTATCTAGATTTTGGGGTCTCTACCTTCCCAATGTAAGGTTTATTCTTGTAACCAAGTTTCTTGGCCTTAAGTCTGTTTCTTCAACTTAGAGATATCTTCTATCAAAGCTTCTAGATTAAACTATATCCTTGACTAATTTCTTCGAGGTTCATTCTTAATAAATCTGTCTTGAAAATTTCCTCATGATTTCTCTTGAATTCTAGAATTTCGTAGTTTCCCTAACAGTTTCTAGCCTATAAGATGTTCTAATAATTTACCAAGTGAATACTCTAAGATTGCAGTATTTCTTAAGAGACTTATTTTATTTCTATTGAATTCGGATAGAAATTTTTTGAAAAAAGCCTGTGGTATCAAAATTGGTAAAGGGTTGTTATCCTCGCCCATGACTCCGTTAGTGACTCCTGTGCTGGCAACTCCAACTATTGCTTCCATGTTAGTAGGGTCATTTGGGATTTCTACTTTTGAATTCTTTTTCTTCAGGGCCATGATAGAAATATGATTCATAGAAGAAGAAGAACACGACACTAATATCGGTTGTCAAGGGTGTAAGACTCTCGATGATGATGATGGTTATTGCACGGGATTCAATGATGTAGGTCTTGCGGATGGTTCTTCTTACCTCGTGGAGAGTTATACTTCTCTCTCTCTCTAGTAGACGGAATAGGAACGAGAGTAGAGGTATAACTTCTAACTAGATTGATAGAATAGGATAGAGTTCTTCAATGTCTTCTCTTCTCGGATTAGAGTAGAAGAGGATGAGAGACCTTCAACATATCCCCTTCCTTGGGTTGAATGGAATGATGTCTCTTCGCCTCGCGGAATAGAGTCTCCTCCTTCTCAATCAGCATCTCGTCCTTGTCAAGATTGCTCTTTCCCCCCTTCTTGGTCATCCCCAAGTCCTCAATTTGTAGTTTTGAAGGGGGTTTAAAAGAGAGGACGCTTGGCTTTTTTCATGTTTTTCAATGATATCATCAATAACAAAGAGAGAATGCTTTCTTTTAGCGCTTCTGATGACATCATTGATGGCGTCAGAGAGGGAGCTCCATTTTTGTAGCGTGAAGATACAAATTTACGAATCTATGGGCGAGCACGGTGTGGCGCGGTCGTCGGGTGCCGTCGTCACTCCAAGGCAGTGAACAAGGTATAGACCTTGGCATACTTGGCAATGGGCTACAAAGGCTTTGTTGGCGTCATTGGCTACACACAAGAAGCTCCCACTAGTTTGTTGGAAAATTTTCCTGGGAGGTCACCCATCCCGACAGTGTTGTCACCCAAATGCACTTAACTGCTAAGTGACTATCCACTAGGCTAGTTCTTTTTGTTGTTCTATACTACAAACATAGTTTTAATAAGCTAGTCTTGGGAGGGTCTCCCAAGTCTTTCTTCCATGAATTGGTATATAATACCTCATTAATAATTATTATTATCTTTATAATGAGAGTCAGTTTCATAATTAGAGCTAGTTTTCAAAAATGTGCAACATAATTCAATTTTCTTTGGAAAGTATAGGCACATTAAAATAACTAAGTAATGGGGACATTACACTCTTCCCTCCTTAGAAAATCGAGATGTCCTAATCTCAAGAGAAAATGGCAATATTCTTTTATAAGGGTTACCTCATCGACCCAAGTGGCATCCTCTTCAGGATAATCCTTCCACTAGATGATATATTCTCTAAGGGTCCTATTCCTAAGGATTCTTTCTTTTCATCCAAGATTCTATCAGGTTGAAGTTCAAGTAAGCCTTGGCTCGACATTACAAGTTGTTGATAATCAAGAATATGATCATGATTAGGTACATAGGGCTTCAAGAGACTGGCATGGAATACATCATGAACTTTTAGGGTTCCAGGAAGTTGTAGCTTATAAGCATTAGGTCCAAGAGCCTTTATGACTTTGTAAGGTCCGCATTATCTTGGGTTTAGCTTCTTGAATTTTCCCAAGGATAAAGAACTCCTCTTTGGGTGTACACAAATAAAAACCTTGTCCCCTTCTTGGAAGATTCGCTCTTTGCTCCCTAGGTTAGCATAGGCTTTCCGCCAATCCTTGGCAACTTGTATATCTTGCTTGATGGTTTTGACTTGTTCGTCCATCTCTTCAAGCATCTTCTTAGAAGCTTCAACCTTCAAGGTAGGGTCCGAGAAGTTTAACGGAGCTAGGCCTTCTTGCCCATATAGAGCTTGAAGAGATGGTTTTGACTTGTTCGTCCATCTCTTCAAGCATCTTCTTAGAAGCTTCAACCTTCAAGGTAGGGTCCGGGAAGTTTAGCGGAGTTAGGCCTTCTTGCCCATATAGAGCTTGAAATGGGGTCATTTGAATGCTCTCATGATAGGACGCATTGTAAGAAAATTCCACCAAAGGCAGATATTGTATCCACCATCTAGGTTGTTTGCAACAATATGCCCTAAGTATCTCTTCAATGACGTGATTTACATGGTTTGTCTGCCCATCGGTTCGAGGGTGATAAGCTATACCAAAACAAAGTTGTGTACCGAGAGCTTCAAATAATCCCTTCCAAAAATACGAAGTGAATAGAGAATTACAATTGCTGATAATTCTCTTTGGCAGTCCATGAAGTCTAAAGATTTCTTTAACAAATAACCTGGCAATATCTGAGGCTTTGTAGCTGGTTTTGACCAGAATAAGGTGGGTAACCTTAGTCAGCATGTCCTTAATTACCATGATCGAGTTGTATCCTCCTTGAACTGAGGGTAATCCAACTACAAAATCCATACTAATGAATTCCCATTTCATCTAAGGAATATCAAGTGATTGTAGCTTTCCTAGCAGTTTAACTCGTTTGACTTTTATTCGTTGGCAACTCAAGCATTTGGTTATGTATTTAAGTACGTCACTTTTGAGCTTCTCCCAATGATAGCTTTTAGTTTTGGCACAGCTAGGATGTCTTGAAAATGAGGAATAATGAGTTTCCCATAGTATCTTATTCTTAAGTTCTTGACTTGAAGGAATACATAATCTTGTCATGAAGTAGACAAGTCCTTCGTCAACAGAGAAGTTAAGATACTTTGTATTAAGCTTAGAATTTTGTTCTTTATTTTGAATTGCCTTCAGCATTTGCTAGTATTTGGGATCATTATTCGTCTTCTCCTTGGCTAGCTCGATGATGGGATTGCTAGGCATTGATATCATTGTATCTAGTGTTTTAGCTCCAAGAGGTTCTTTTGAGATAAGTGCATTGAGAAATGATTTGCGGCTTAAAGCATCTGCAATTACATTCTCTTTGCCTGGTCTATATTTGATCTCAAAATCATACTATTGCAAGACTTCGATCCACCGATGTTGCCTCATATTTAGATCTGGTAGAGTGAAGATCCATTTTAGACTTTTATGGTCAGTTACCAATGAGAATTTCTTCCCGAGTAGAGAGCTTGGATAATTGCGAGTAATTCCAGGTCATGAGTAACATAATTTCTATCGTGAGTTTTCAATTTTTTGGAGGAATATGCTACTGGATGTCCTTCCTGCATGAGTACGCATCCCAAGGCAAGAGAACTCGCATTAGTCACCACTTCAAATTCTTTGCTAAGCTGGGGTAGTTTGAGGATTGGGGCTATGACTAAACTCAGCTTGAGCCTATCAAAGCTAGACTGTTCAACTTGGGTCTATTTAATGGCAACTTGCTTCTTGAGTAGGTCGGTGAGGGGTGCAACAATCAAGGCATAATTCTTGATAAAGGCCCGATAGCATCATGTTAAACCCAAAAAGCTATGAACTTCACTTACAGTGGTTGGAGGTGGCCAATCTTATACATCCTTAACCTTGGTTGAATCTACTGAAATTCCCTATGTTGAAAGTATAAACCCTAAATACTCGATTTGCTTCTTAAAGAACACACACTTCTTATTCTTACCATACAGCTTGTAAGTCTGCATTGTCTTGAGAATTGTCCGCAGTTGTGACTCGTGACTTCCTTCATCCTTGGAATATGTTAAGATGTCGTCAAAGAATACAAGGATGAAATCATCAAGATAAGGTCTGAATATATCTTGCATTAATCTGTTGAAGGTAGCAGGGGCGTTTGTTAATCCAAATGACATTACGATAAACTCGTAATGACCGTACCTTGTGCTAAAAGTAGTTTTTGGGATATCTTTTTGCTTGATTCTGATCTAGTTATACCCTGATCCAAAATCAATCTTTGAGAAAATCTTTGCCCCTTGTAGTCGATCAAGTAGTTTCGATCCTTGGAATCAGATATTTATTCTTAATCGTTACGTGATTTAGCCCTCAATAATCAATGCAGAGACGGAGAGTCCCATCCTTCTTTTTCTAAAATAACAACGGAGTTCCCCAAGGTGAGTTACTGGGTCTAATGTTTCCCTAATCTAAGAGCTGTTTGAGTTGTTCCTTTAGTTTTATGGCTTCCGAAATGGACATTCGATATGGCCACTTTGCAACTTGTGTAGCTCCTGGTACTAGCTTGATTTCGTGGTCGACATCTCTCTGTGGTGGAAGTTTGGCTCATCACGAAATATGTCAGCATATTCCCTAAGCCATGATGGTTCATTTTCGACTTCTTTATCATGTTCAATCTTATTTAATTTGATTAGGTATAGATGTGACCCTTTTCTTAAACCTTTAGCGATTCGAGCAGCTTTCGCTAATTGAATCTTTGGTTTCCTCGCTTCAAGCCGTGTGTTTAGGGAATCATCCAATCCGTGGCAAAACTTGGATACTTTTTGCACAATATCCATAGGCGGTGCATACTTGAGAAGTGTTACAAACTTTGAGTAATAGGCTTCCAGTGTCATTCCAAGTTGTTGTAGACCAAAGAATTCATTCATCTTTTATGTGTGGTATACTGGCAAAAGATACCAATCTTGCACTACATCCTTTAATACATCCCAACTAACAAATGCTTGGGAGATTCCTTGGTCTTTACACCATTGTTTCCACCAAATTCAAGCTTCTCCTATTAGCTTTAACTTGTCGATCATTGCTTGATTAACTGGGGTAATTCTAGTAGCAATGAAATAATCTTCCATGGACTCGACCCATATTTCTACTTCAAGCTCGACGTTATTGCCTTGGCCATCAAACTCAAGTGGTTTGATTTGCTTAAGCATGAACTTTTTTTCTTGGATCTCAATAGCATTAAGGGTAGGAACAGCTTCCTATGGTCGTAAGATTTTCTCTAGTCAGCTCTACAAATGTTATCATACAATTTGCTCGTATCTTTTCAAAAAGAGAAATCATTTCAGAAGGATAGAAATGCTTTATATTAAATTTTCAAATAAGATTACATCATGATAGAGTTTTTCGAATTAACTTAAGGAATCTAACCATGGATTTCAAATATATGTACTGACTCATAATTCTTAATTGCTAGAATCATAACCAATTTCATATTCAATGGATAAACAAAATAATTTCTTTTGCTGTAGGGAAAAAATACATGGTTTATTTTGGGATGGCTGGTTATTTGGGAGAGAAATTTTCCTTAATACAATCTAAGTATGGTATTTGGATACATCCATTGGGTAATAATTGGGCTTTGAAGAATGAATATCTAGAAATCGGTACTTTAAAGGAAGATAAGTAAGTCCATCTTTGATGTCGTTGTAGTGTTTAGAGTGACCAACAACTATAATTCGGTTCGCTAGGATGACCTTTATCGCTTCCTCGTAAATATATCGATTTAGTTTAACCTCTCGGCCTCTAATGAATAAAGTTGAATTCACTTTGGCTTCATGGAATAAATAAACCTTCACAACGTTAAGGTTTTCCATCCATCTTATCCTCTTCAAATTGGTCTGAAGGAAGGCAAAACGGTTTGTGTTAATATAACAATATCCACCGCTTATCATCCAACGTCTTTCCTGATATAGTGAAGAAGGATCGTAGATGCGATCCAAAATCCGCATTACTTGCATTCTCCATTCATAATTCGTAGAATGCATTGCTGATGTAAACATTGCTCGCAAGACTAGGAATTGCTCCCAATCTTCGTCTCTTTGGATAAGATTTTTTATAAAAAAACACATATCAACAAGAGAAAGGGGAAAACATCTCACATCTCAGGCTATAATTACCAAGTTTTTCTATTTCTTTTGGCTTTGATACCATTTGTAACGTACCCTCCTTTAACAAGTAACGTTTTAGTAGTTGCCCAGAGTTTACCTTCCAGCTCTTGTCGCCATCCATACTCTAACCAGAATGATCGGATTTTGTCAAACTCTATAACCCTAGGTCTACCTCGCAGGGAAAGCGTCCTGCCGTTACCCATGGAAGACCGACCTGAAGGTTTTTAATTGACCTATCAGTCACCTATCGACAACTAGCTCACATCCGGAGAGGTGTTCTTCGAGAGGCTTCTTGTCCGAAAGGAGCAACTACCATTACCCTTGATTCATGGAGTATAACACTTTTTTCCAGTAGCAAACTAAGGATTTATGAAATCCTTCACATTGCTCTAGCACAGTTGTCGTACCTTTTCCCTAAGATAATTTACAATTCCTGTTTTGAGACCAAACCAACCCTAGGTAAGTTAGCAAATGGGCCCTTCCTAGAGTTTCTTCCTAGCATTTGTTTTTGGGAAAACCTCTCAGCTAACCGAGACCACCTTGCCATACGATTGGATTTATCAAGAATCCATCCACTTGCTTCCCTCTATGGAAGTTCTTAGTTATCTAATTACCTACCACATTACGTGAAACATATAAAAACAGCTTCATTAATTAAAAAGAATCCTTTTATGCACAAAGAAATGGAGGCAAGCCGCTAGAGCCAAGATGAGAGATGAGAATGAAGATGCCTCTGAGTGCAAGGTGGCCTGCCTTGTCATGGCCACCCAGCTTATGGGCCTTATAGGCCCAAACTAAAGGGCTCTCATTCAAGACAGTCCCAGGAGACAGGCGACGAGCTCGAATGACAACTGCAACTCCATTCGGTCACTTTTGTGGTGAGCGAGGAAGCACGTGGTGTCATGTAGCCAAGGTCTCACACCCTAATGCCAATTGCGCAAGGGAACCCTCTTGCCACGCGAAAGAGTCCGGTGAGCCATGAGGTCGCTCTTCCCTCTGAGCTCGGTCTCAACTCATGGAAACACAAGGCGGTTCAAAATATGGCAATGCTATGATGCACTTCTTCAAGAAATGGGGTAGCGAGTGTGGTGACGTGTTTGATGCCCACAGATGCTCTATTGCAAGGGAGTATCCGGTGATGCATCTGGTACCCATGTACACTTGCTACAAAGGAGTGTATTGTGAACATTGTGCGCATTTTACTCAAAATGCGAAAATCGGCAAGGTTTTTTCCATCTCCAAGGGAAACTTAGGCTAACTCCAAGTACCCCAATGGGTCGATTAGACCCTTGGGAGCTTGAGGAGTTGATGCTGGAGATATAAAGCTTTTCAAGCACCTCAATGCCAAACACTTCAAAGACAAGTCCAAGTGACTTGGGATGCCCCTGTGGGGGTATCTCGTCACGGAAACCAAGAGTCCAAGAAGTGATGAGATACGACATGTGAAGGAATTGTGCAACCAACTTGGATGGCCCAAGAGTATGCATGACCCTCACCCTCTCAATGATACCAGCAAGAGAATTGAGCTATGCCAAAAGACTGGGAGTGATTTAATGGATTCCAACATATCAATTGCTTCTTGGTAAAAGGTAAAATATGTGCAACTTGTCATGATACGAAAGGAACGTATATTGTGAATCGCGGCCCCAATGTCCAAGGGCTAGAAGACCCATGACAGGATGGGAAGACCCATGAGAATGTCCTAGGCAAGACAATAAGATGCAATTGAGTGGAACCCTCCCACATTGGTGCACCAGAGAGACTTTGTTGGTTCTCCTTGGGGGAGAGTATGATACCCAACATGTGGCAAACATGATGAACAAACTCGGATGCCCCAAGTACAGCCTCTCAACCCTGAAGAGCAATAAGACAAAGACGGGTGGTTGCAGCGTAGATTCTCCCTTGGGTCTAATCAAGTTGGAAGGGCAGGGAAGCAGTACAAAGACATATGATCCGTTCAGGAACTCGAGGGGGATGGCAACCCCAGGGACCATAGGAAATCGAGGCTAACCCCCAAATAGGGGTTTGGCGTCAAGGTCCCTAGAATTGCCACAAGTGACAAACACAATGGATCTCGAGGAAACCAAGGCTAATCCCCACCAGGAGGTCCCAAGGTGCATCATAGCACTCGCCCTAGGTGATCAGGTTGTGACAGGGGACGACCCAAACAGCCTATGCACGAGTCTTGTACAGGCGTAAATGAAGATTCATAAGAAAATGGACTTGAGCACACATGGTCCCGTGGAGTTGTGAGACACAAGTGCAGACGAGAACTTGACCTCATCCCTTTTGTGGCTTCATAGGGGCACTGCTCGCTCACCGCCTGGACTTGAACTCTGCTTGTGTGTTTGTATAGATTTGGGCACATGAGCGAGTGTTCTTGTAATGAGTTCAAGGTCCCATGCGTGGCTTTGTTGAGACCCGAAATGAAACAATTTGATCTAGGGTCAAGTTGAGGGCGATATGCATTCAACGCGTCAAGGAACACGAGGCCTCGGTTTTGGCCTCGAAGGGGCGCTGGCCCCTAAGAGGTGACGATGCTCCGGGGTGATAGATTGGACATAGCCTACTCATGAGTCCTTAAACTAAAAAGAGAAAACTTGGAGGCAGGTGAGGCAAATGACCTAGGGTTAGGATTGCCCGACACAGTGCCCCCCCTGAACAAAAGTGTTCCTAGCCCTTTTGAGTTAGTTGTGCCAGTTGGGACTTTAAACCAGGGCAATGGAGAGGGTGGAAACCCTAATCCCTAGGCGTACCAAGATCGGAATGGTAGTCTTGAGTACCCAACTAGCTTTGTTACCCTGACGACCCTGTGGAATGGAGAGAATGAGGACCCACCAGGTCTCGTCTTTATGCCATTACCGAGTGAGGCAAATGAGACATGTGTATGAACTCGCAATCAAGGGTATTATTGCAAGAGTAGAAGGAGAACAACGACGTATGCCTCGGTCTCGACGAAGCTCCCAAGTGACTAGACACAATGGGAGTGAGAGGAACAGGGAGGGACCCTGTAACAGAACGATCGATAACGCCTTGATCGTGCACGGATAAAAAAATTTCGGTGATGGCGACACAACTGCCTCTGCCATAATGGGACCCTTGAGACCCACACTATCCTTACGCGGAGGGATAGGGACATGGCCATAGCGTTAAGGTTGAAAATCTTGCGTAGGTACCTCAGAATTGTGATATGGGAGGTTGGAAGCCTCACATAACAGTTTATGTGGGGTGCCTTGAGATGTAGGCTCCGGTCAGATTTATATCGGAAGGTTAAGAAGTGCGATCAAATCATGTGCTTGTGAAATTGGTCTATGCGGTTCGATATCATAGTTGACTCTCGTGAAGTAGCCTTGAGCATTTTGAATCATATTAAGGAAGAACGTACATTTTGTCGGTGGCACGCTCACCTATCGGTACCTTTCAGAGCGCACAAGATTGCGGCTGCATCACAAACAAGCCATGGTCTTGACAAGAGACCTATCTTTTCGAGTCTCAATATCAACTCACTTCACTCAAAGCGGAGTGAACTCAATATGTTGGCTCGGAAAGAACACTAGCGTGTGATTGGACTGCAAGAGATGCGAATTTTCCAAGGTGGATGGCCTCTACGGCCATATGGCTATGACTCATTGCAGTGCACAAGTTCGAACAAACCCGGTAAGAGAGGATTGGTCACCATAATCTCACAGGATTATAGAGCATTTGAGCTATGCCAGTTGACTCCCAATTGCCTACTAGCGTAATTTTTTCCTTGCGGTGTAGGGAAACAAGGGCCATGGATCCATGGGAATGTGTATATTCCTCAGAAACAGTTGTGCGCAATGAGAAGAGAAGTACTGAAAGACGTGTGTCAGAGACTGAGGACCCTTCATTGAAGTGGTATTCAAATCATAGTCGGGGGTGATTGGAATTGCAAGCAAATGATATTAAGTTAGTATTTGGAGACACACTTCCTCGAATTCTCTGTGTTGCGCACCGTTGGTTCCAAGCTTACATACCACTCCAAGATGGACCATGGAAAGTTGGATCTTGATTTCTACGTCGAGAATGACGCCACGATCTCTAGACTCTCAGTAGCCCATGTCTTTAGAGCAATCAACATATCCAACCACTGGCATGTCACCTGCAAGATGCAAACAGTGGACGATATAGTAATGGGCTCGAACCTCGCTACTCCACATGTGCCTTGCATCAATGCGAGCAAGGTAGACGTGGCGGCAAGTGCTTTCCTGTCTAGCAATAGATGGGCAGCACTATTCAACCTCACTAAGGAGGTAGAGGGAGAGGACCCTCTCCTAGATCGATTGATGAAAGCCTTCACTGACACGGTGAAGGCTATCGTGCAAGAAAACGGAATCATGTCACCTAGAAATCATTTTAAACTTAACCCCAATGCACCTTGTGCTATCAACCTAAAAAGGAAGGCTTGGAAATGACTCAAATCTCACCTTGAGACCTTCAAAGAGTATGCTGAGATTCAGAAAAAAGCTGAAAAAGCTTGTCGTGATAGCGAGAACTAGAGCTTCTCCCATATAATTGCCAAGGGGAAAGGCCTACAACGAGCCAGGTTGGCTTATAAATGGTGGAAGCTCCAAAAAGGCATTGCGGGAGTCAAGAATCGGGGTGGGCAGAAAGCTCAAAAGACACAACTGGAACTCTGCAGATGGAACCCCCTGAGCTCATGAAGATATGGGAGAGCCACTACTTTAAGGTGTATGATGACCCCCTTGGAACAAGTAACAACACCAACCATAGGAAGCAAATGGATACATGCTTGCATCGAAGACCCCATATTAAGGACCTAGATGTTGCTATTGCTTGGTACGAAGTCCAACATGTGCTTACGAAACTTAAAAGACACAAAGCTGCAAGAATAGACGGCATCCCCCCAAAAGTATTCAAGATCACATACAAAGACAATGGATGCCGTGGACAAAGGGAGATCCCGAAGTCCCCCTATGGGCTAGTGATGTTACAAGTATTGAACATGATTTTTGAGTCTAGTAAGATTCCGGAGGTGTTGGAATCATCCATTATGGTGTCCATCTTGAAGAAGGGTGATCTTACCAACCCCGACAACTATCGCAACATATCTCTAATATCACTACTGTTCAAGATGCTAACGTCAATTGTGGTCTTTAGGATCTATAAGGCCTTAGAGAGTTGCAAGTTCTTCCTCAAAGCACAAGTTGGATATCATGAACACGAGGAGTGTATCGGACAAGTTGCATGCCTCGAAGAGATAGTGAAGCGTCGGCATGTGGAGGGCAAACCCACATACGTCACCTTCATTGATTTCAAAAAAGCATATGACACGGTGCCACACCAAACCTTGTTTTGCTAGCTGCGTGCTTGCGAAGTGGAAGGACATTGTATACAATTCATAGAGGGTCTATACCAAGCTTCCAAGATAAGGGTGAGGGTGGGAGGTCTCCTATCCGAAGCCATATCAGTAAGGCAAGGCATATGTCAAGGGTGCCCCGAATCCTCCACCCTCTTTAACATATTTATCAATGATATCATAAATGAGGGTGACAGATTCGGAGTCAGCATTCCTGGTCTTCGAGAGAAAATTCAAGGTTGTTTTTTGCAGATGACTTACTTCTACTTGCAGAATCTACCGAGGAGATGCATGCAACATTAAACCAGTTGAATGAGGGGGATACTAAGTGGGGAATGAGCTTTGGCCTATCTAAGTGCAACGCCATGGTTTTCTTTGGGAACTTGCAAGCTCTGAGGGATTGACCACTCTACATGGGGACCGAACGGATCAAAGTCTATGAGAGATGCACTTACCTTGGCATCGTCTTGGATAGTGAATTCGCAATTGAAACAATAATTCGAGAGAGGATTGAGAAAGGTCGAAAGACCCTTCATGCCTACCAAGCCTTCCTCTCTTCCTGTTTGATCCCCATGTGGACTAGACTCAATGTCTTCAAGGCATGCGTGCTCTCGGTACTTACATATAGAGCCGAGATTATGGGAAGACATCGTCAGACACTCCTTTAGCCATTGGAGACAATGGTAGTCACGGGGATGAAGTGGATCCTGGGCAAGAGGGCCAAGTCGATAGTGGTCGGCGCAGCTACCCTGCATAAGGAATTCAATATCCCCCCCATTCTAGTGTTTTGCCGATAGGCAACGTGCACGTGCTTTTGAGAAGTACCTGGGGCTCAGGACGTGGATTTGAGAGCTTGCAAAACCACCGTCATGTACTAAGAAAGTCCACGTGGACCTAGTCTTCCAGGACCATGCATTGGCCGGAAAAGTATGTCTCGGAAGCACCTCTACTTGCTGTAAGATATCATGTCTAGAAGAAATGGGAACGGTAGCATGAGTGTGTGAGGCTCTCCTCCTATAATGAGAACCAGTTTGAATGCTCAAGGAACTACCTCTTTCACACAAATCTGTTGGAGAATGTCAAGGCTTCAGAGGAATGGTTTTTGTGCATGGCACGGGTCGACGGTGTGAAGATGGCGGATAGCTATCGTCACTCTCGGCAACAAACCTATCCCTTGTGCAGCTTCCATGAAGCAGGAACCTCTTATGCACACATCCTGCTCTCCTATCCTGTGTTGACCGATAAACGGGGCAGACACATTTCGGGTATTATAAGCGAAGCTCTTGACCTTTTGTCCCGAGGATGTAACTTAGAGGATGAAGCTATGCTACTCCTTGGTGGGGAGGTTGGCAAGGTGTGTTTACCCAATTGGGTGAGCACTTGTCCGCACTCGAGGAATGTGGTTCCAAGGCATTGCCTTGTGGCAACATTCCTCGGTGAGGTGATGCCAAGGTACCTGGGAGCATATATATGTGTGATTCCTACCCATGACAAGTAGGGAAATGACGATATCCTCCCTTTGCAAACTTGTGCGCAAGCTTGTACTCGTACCAATGATGGCACCGCCTCGCCCAAGCAAGTGAATGTTGTCGGGAGGCAGTGTTTGCTTGGGTGTGACAGGACACCATCTTTGAGCCGACGCCCAACCTTGGGGTATGGCATCCCCTTAAGGGAACCCACTGGGATCGATGGTTTTAACTGGTGAGAGTCCAACACTACCTAGACCCCTGAACCGGGGTGCTAGGTGCCTACCCATGCTCCACCCCTTGGGAGGACGAGTCTTCCAAGGATCTTGATATCCTGAAGGAAGTAGCGAAATCATAAGCTAGTGGCACAGGGTTCTGCCTTTGAGTTTGATTAGGCACCCGGCTCAAAAAACAAAAACAAAAATGAAGATGCCTCCAAAACCCCTTAAACTCAACTCCTAGCTAAGGACGAAGCAACCCAAGCTTTTGATCCAAGGCCACATTCCATCCTAGCCAACTTGGATAAAAGTAGGAACCAAGTGCACTTCAGCAATGAAGTCTTTGGCTATGCCTTTGAGCTAGAAGCGGCAAATCTTTATGAGATTGCAAACTGAGTCAGAAGGACAAAGCCTCAAAGAAGGGGGAGCATGAGGGAGTGCTTACAATATGGTCTAATCAAGGTAACTTAGTACCATGGAAGGGAACCTTGCTAATTTTGCCTCAGAGAACTCTCCAACTCACTCTTAAGGTGAATGTCTTTGAACTGTGGAACCTGTTGGGACCATACTCAATGCTGGCAAAGATTGAGATCTCGGCATTTAGGTCACAAGCAGTGTAAGGAGTTGTCATCCCGATCCTATGGATCTACGACACACCAAGCACCACACATATGGGTGTCACCCCAAGAACTTCAAGGATACCTCTACTTCCACAAACCAAAATCCGATCTAAGTGTGATAACTTAGTCCATTCCCCTCTAAGAACCTCAACTCCAAATGAGACTAGGAAGAGCTAAATAGGTGCCATGCACCAAGACCACACCTTCCATGCGAGAAGATAAGCTCAACCAACCGGTTTGTCTAAGTACAAAGCAAGCAAGAAAGATCTGGCAAAGAGGCCAAGGAAAACAACCCAAGTTCTTGACTTGGTGATGAGGGCAAAGCGTCTTGGCAAAAGAACTAAGAGACCCAAGTCCCCAAGGTCTAAGGTGACGACACAAAGAAAGGGAGGATTGGAGCAAGGAGCAACTCAATGGACTGCCTCCCTTAAGGCGTGGCACAACATGGCGACAACTGCGCCACCACGCCTTGGCCCCAACAACGCGACAGCTTGGGATTGCGCCTACAAAGCTTGGCATGTAAAGCCATAAGTGCCAAGCCAACCACAAGTTAGGACTATGAAGCCTCCACTCCTCAAATGTAATTGAGTTGAGGGTGGACTGGAATGCATAACAATAAAAAGGAACTAAGTCTAGCTAGGTGGAACCTGGCCAACTTGATAGGATAAGTTGTGCTAAGATCCCAAGTCGTAGTGCAACAGACATTGACTAGCTTGATAGAAAAGGTTGTGTTAAGACCCCACTAATGAGCCAGTCCTAGACCGGTAAACACTGACCAGCTTGATAGCATAAGCTGTGTTAAAACCCCGGGATGAGTTAAGAAACCACCCTTAGATTGCTGAGAACAACAATTCATTAAGTGGGGGTGAGTGTAAGGGTATGGGCTTCGTAGCTATACCATGGGATTGGAGCCAGAAACAGCTATATAGGGAGTTGTAGTGACTTTGAGCTCAGCTTGGTTTCCACTCTACGTGTGAGTCCCTATACTTAGTGGTGAACCCTCACATGTGGCTTTTTGTGTCGCATGATATGTAATGACTTGAAGTCCCATGAAGGTTCGTAATACTCCCCCCCCCCCCCGGTTGGGAGTTACAAACCATGGGAAAACCTCCGCCCAAAGAGCCCTGTGTGAACAGCTCTACAAAGAAATTATTAACTAAAGTGTGACTGCACGTGTCTCACTAGTTCGTGGATCGTTCCACGGGCAAAAAGCTCGTGTATATTAATAAGCGTAGAGTTATCAGTCGAAATTGGTCGCGACCATTATTGTTATTTTGGAAAGCTGTGCGTTTCTCCACGGTATCTCAGTGCGCATTGTCTTTGGAGCATTGCTGTTGAAGCAGGAGAAGCACTGACAGACGGGGGTAAGTACACACAGACACGCAGAGCCTTTCTGTTTTCTAAGCTTAATTATAAGTTCCTGAAGAGAGAGAGAGAGAGAGAGAGAGAGAGAGAGAGAGATATTCTGCTTTCGAAGCCTGGGTTTACAGTCTTTCCAGTTAAAAGTCCAGCTACCCGACTTTTCACAAGCTCTTAAGGTAGATCTTAAATCAGGCTGTGTCGTCGGAATCATTTGAGCTCGATAGCGTATACGCAGGTGAGCAGCCAGACGTGAGCCCGGTGATGATTAGTTTATCCCGTGCTAGACAATCACAGAGCCCCGCATTTGTGCAGGGCTGGTAATTGGCTTTTTAGGGTTAGATTGCTACCAGGTGCATAGCATTCAATGACTAGAGAAAGGATGATTCAGCCCTTTGGAGATTACTGTCAAACCTTGTAACAGAGTTACAAATCCTACGCGAACTTCCAACTAACCTAGGTAGAAAAGTTAGCCATAAAGAAGAAGAAGAGGAAGATGATAATGATGAGAGGAAGCACAACAGGTCGCCCCCTAGCCGTGCTATTTCTTTATTCATGCAGAATGCATGATCATATTGCACCAGGAGCTAAGACCAAATCGGCCTCCATTGTGTTGTTCATCATAGACTATGTCTCTATACATACATAGAATTTCTTTTTGCTTCTATGAATCCCACAATCTTTCTTTGTGTTTTCAGGCGAATCAATTGAGGACTTCTTTTTGTGATATTTGTTATTCAATGTGGCAAGTTCACCACAAAGGGATCATGTAGCTGCAAAACGTTTTTCACAATCAAGGAAATTTGTTTCACGTTTCATAATTGAAAAGTTTTACACTTGACGTGAAACACTAATCTTCATGTTCAAAAGAACCTTTTTTTTTTCTTTTTCCCCTTTCCGCAAGAAGCATATAGGATATATGTACAATTAGTAATTCTATTCCGTGTTTCACCAGGGGCATGCCTAGCACCAAAATGAAACTTTTCAAGGGTGAAATCTTGTGCAGGGAGTCGGGGACCTTAAGAGAAAGTAGGTACAAAGGAACTCCCTTGGCTGTTAACAAAGAAAGCCGATGGCCTTGTAGTCAACTTATCATTGATGGAGTTACAACAAGCACTTCATGCTTTACTTTTCTTGTTTGTCAATGAGTTTTTTTTGTTTGGAGGGGGGGTTTCGGAACTTTATGATGAGCTTGCTAATGAAATGAACTATGGCTTTTGAAGATATAGGGTATGTTGCTAAAATAATTTGATATTTTAAATGAGGGACGCACTCATCCTACTTTGTGGTAAGCAAGGGGACACTTCTTGTCAGATAGTGGAAGAGGATTACTATCCAAACGTTTTTTGAGGAGAAAATTGCTTATTAAAAGCATGACTTGTCCTCCACATTTTCTCACCCAGAAGGGAGTCGACTCCCTCAAAGTAATGACATGGGGATTTAAATATAAAAAATCCCCTTGGTTGCTTTTTGTCATTATCGTTAGTTGGTTATCCGTTAAATGGACCTTCTAGGTGTTAGTCAGGGTGATTGCTATCGGTCCTTCCCCCACAATCTATCAGCTTGGGAGACGACTCTCATCAGACCCCTCATCTGTCTGCCTCTCTCTCTCTCTCTCTGTGTGTCCATTTGAAGGAAACAACTGTCTCTAGCACATAGTTGACAGCCCTATTTCTTTAGCACACAGTCAGTGACATTGTCTTTATTGAAGAATAAAATATTTCTCTATCTCTTCCTCTCTTTCTTCATGACAATTTTTTAATTGTTTTCTCTTCCTTTGCCATTAGAGTTTTCTCTATATCCTTGGACATTTAGATGGGCGCTAGTAGCATTGGTCATGGTGGTTATGAAGTGGCTTAGTGCAAATGCACTAAGGACACTTCAGGGTTGGGGTAGCCAAGTCCTATTTATGGAACTCAAGGCCCTATTGTGCACATTCATTGTGTGATCACCACCCTTGGACTCTTGGCGTGTTGGACGACGTATGCATACACCAAGATGGTGTGGGTTGGTGGTATGGGATGCCAACCCTTGGGATGGGGTCATGACCCAGAGTGCTACTAACTCCTAGGCTCGGGGGTGAGCCCGTTAGGTTGTATGGCTGGGAGGTGAGTCTAATGTCTAGTCCCTTTCATGGTGAGTTTAACTTGTGTCGTGTCTTGTGTGTAGGTTGGATCCTATTTGGATGTTGTAAGAAGTGGATGTAGTGATGGAAGGGTATTAAAATTGTTGTAATAATATGCTGAACACAAGAGACAAAGGAAAGAGAAAGAGAAACATTGCAAAAGAAAAGAACATTGCATAAGGAACTTGGAAACATAGAGATACTTGGAAAATGGAATCCACATACCAAGATATGAGGTAGTATAGAACCAATGTGAGCCACCGGTTGTGAAGGCACTAGCACCTGCTCCTCTCCCCCCACTAGAACTACTCAGGTGATGAGTGATCATTGAATGTGGAGGAGATGCCTGACTAAATAGGCAAAAAATAAGGCCATAAATAATGTTAGGTTGGCCAGCAATAAATGCTAAAATAGCCATCCCAAAACGCTAGGAAAAATGCCTAAATAATTAGGATAATATCTTGGTGCCCTGGCCCACTTACATGCACAGACTCAACCATGAACTGACATATCTGCTAACACCCTCTCTTAGATCATGGGTGATCTGATATAATACAATATACAATGATAAGGTCCCATCATAGTACATACAACAAGGACCACTTTGCTCTTATGCTCGCACTAGTGGGGTTGATAAAGTGAGAGTCCATCTTCTACATGCGGAGGGGAAAGAGGTGCGTTTTTGCACCAATGTATCAATTGAGAAAAGGCAGGAGTTACTTGACCGCATAGCCACTTCTATGGGGAATTCACATGCTAGGAGGACTCCAAATATAGCAGTGGATCCAACAACATGAACTCGAAGGCCAGTAGGGCATGGTGCTTCATGCAGAAGACCACCAAGATTAGTGGCTACGCAGCTGTCTTGTGGGCCATCAGTGACAGCATGTCATGGTGTTAGATAGAGTTCATTGCACACTTCATGGAAACCAAAGAAAAAAGAGGAAACAGATGCAGTAGTTGCACGCTTTTTTTACCATGACCTTATTGCATTCAAATCAGCTAGGTTACCTTATTTTTTAAATACGGTGACAAAGATTGCAGAGTATGGACCCACATGTAAGCCCCCTTCATTAGAAACTATCAGGACTACATTGTTTCAGAAGGAGAAAGCAACCATAGAGATTGCAACAACAAATATTCGCAATCAATGGGCAAGAAATGGAGTGACATTGATAGTAGATGGATGGAGTGACACATGCCATAGGTCCATACATGGCGTTGTCGCATATTCTCGTGGGGATGTATACTTCATTGGTAGTGAAGATGCTTTAGAGATTGGAAAGAGTGCAGTTGTATTGACATCCGAGTGGTGCGAGGCAATGCAAGCTGTTGGGGCAGAAAATGTAGTGCAGTTTGTGGTAGATGGTGAGCCTACAAACAGGGTAGCACGAAACATTTTAATGGCAATATATCCACATATCACCTTTAGTCCATGCATAGCGCATTGCTTGAATAACTTGTTGAAGGGTATTGGGGACTTGCCATGGATTGCATCTCTGGTTGCGAAAGGCAACAAGATTATCACATTTATATGTAATCATCAGTACTTACATGCTGAGTTTTGCAAGAGAAGTGACAAAAAACTTCTCAAATACTCGAATACACGATTTGTATATAACTTTCTTATGCTTGGTCGATTGCACTATTGCAAAGGTGCAATTAGGGAGCTATTTGCTGGTGATGAGTATGAAAATTGGACTGGGGCTGCCACTGCTACTGCTATTGCTGTGTTATGTAATGCGCATGTCTTTGATAGAGATTTTTGGGATGAGGTGAATCGCACTAACCAAATGGTTGATCCTATTATGCACATGTTGAGGCTTGCAAATGGCATGGATCCATGCATTGGAAAGATCCTGTGAAGGTATAGATCGCATGATTGAGAGGTGTTAGAGTTCATAGCCTGTTTTTTAGGCAGCAGCACAGCTGGTCCAGCAGTCGGACCAGCTGCACAGTCGGACTGTGCAGTCGGACTGCCACGTGGCAGTCCGACTGCCTGCAGCTATTTTATTCCAGGCTGCGCCCCATTTTTGAGCCCCGTTCTAGGTGATTTTTCGCCTATTTATTGCTGACGTTTTCAGCAGTCTGGCCACTATTCTCTGTCGCAGATTACAGACCGGTGCCGTGCAGATTTCTGTCTCTGTTCACAGATTTCAGACAGCAGACAGTGCAGACTGCAGCAGACTTCGAGGTGGACAGCAGGTCGCATCGTCGGGGTGGAGACACGCAGTCCAGCGCACTGCGCCCGTGTATATCTTTGTATTCAACATTCTTTACACAGCAGATCTTCATTGTACACTGTCTCTTTCTCTCCCTTTTCTCTCTGCGTTTTCTCTCTCTCAGTCCTACGCTTCCGCACCGCTGCACTCTGACATGGTATCAGAGCAGTGTTTGAGGGCTGACTGAGCGCAGAATCAACCTGAAAAGGAGTTTCCATCGCGACACAAATTTGCGTTTTTTGCGTTTAAGGGCAGACAGGAGGGTTGCGCCTTGGAACAAGGCTGAAACGAGTGTGGGCGCACAGGAAAGGAGTACAGGTGGTGAATTTGCTGCTGTTTACTGCTGTTTTACGCGGAGAAAGTTTGAGTTTTCAACCTAAAAGTGCAGGTTTTGCTTTTTCATCGCCTTCGGCGGGTGAAGAAGCTTCGGGACGCGGAAGAGCCTTAGCAGGCTGAGTTTACCCAGTCAGAGGGGGCTGCTTTTGCGTTTGAGAAGGCATTGCAGGTGAAGATGTCTACAGAGATGGACTTGGAGTTCCAGGCGATTATGGACCGGAAGGTGCCTGTCCTACCGGCTCTTCCTACAGATCAGAAGCTCGACGGCGACAACTACCGCATTTGGCGCGTTATGATGTTGGCCATTCTGGAGTCCTATGATTTGGCGGAGTTGGTACAGGAAGATATTGACCGGCCTTCGGTAAGAGATGAGTCTAAACTCTCTTCCGATGCTCGTGCGGAGTTGGCCAGGGCCCAGTCTCATTGGGACAAACTGAATGCCAGGATTCGATCCTTTCTCTTTCTATCATGCACTACAGCCGTGATCGCTCACATCGAGCACTTGACGGTGGCTCGTGAGATATGGCTGGAGCTTGATCAAATGTACAATCGGATGACCCTGATGAAGAGGGTTTCTTTGGAGGTACAGATGCGGACCTTGTCCGTCAATAAGTCTTCTTCGCTAAGGGAACACATTAACAAGCTAAGGCAGCTACAGATGCAGGTTCAGAATGCGGGGAAGCCAATTTCCTCCGAAGACATGGCGATTACACTCTTGTCCCAGTTGCCGCCACGATTCGGTACATTTTACTTTGCCCTTATTGCTTCGGGGCGAGAGTCTACTCTTCGGTGGGAAGAGTTGGTTCCTATGGTCTTGGACCAAGAGGAACAGTTAAAGGGACAGAATGCTTCCAAGACGGAGGCGTTGACAGGTCAAGCCTCTCAGAAGAAGGGGAAGGACCAAAAGAAGAAGAAGGGGGATAACAAGTCCAAGAAGGACAAGGAGAAGGACAAGGACAAAGACTCCACATGCCATATTTGTGGAAAGACTGGCCATTGGAAGAAGGATTGCCCTGACAAAGACTCGAAGGACACCAAGAAGAAGGAAACCAAGGATTCTGGAGTGGTGGCTGCACCCTCATCAGCTGCATTTCTACATTTAGTTGTCATTGAGGACGCTTCACCGAATGCTTCTGATGCTGCGATGGCGGCTCCCCAATCTCGAGAGTGGATTATTGATAGTGGTGCCTCACGGCACATGACTCCTTCATCAGATGGTGTTGCCCAGCTGCGACCGTCGCGTGGGCAGGTTCTCATTGGAGACAGCTCTTCAGTTTCTATTGCAGGTCGGGGTAAGATGCAGCTTATTCCGGATGGACGAGGTGGCACCCATACCTCGGAGGTTTTGCATGTACCAGGATTAGGGTACCATCTCCTTTCAGTTCATAAGATTTGCTCCCTTGGTCTTTTAGTGGAATTTGACAGTTCTACTGTGCGAGTCCTTGATCGTGAATCGAGGAAGGTTCTATCATCTGGATATGAGGAGAACGGCATTTACAAACTGAAGTCTTCCACTGCCCTCTCTTCTCTTCTTCTTACCTCACAGTCACAGTCTGAGTTATGGCATGCTCGGTTTGGTCACCTGAACTATGACTATCTTCGGAAGGCTTCACGTGGACAGCTTATTCGAGGGTTGCCGGATATAGTGGTGAGCCAGCAGCCATGTGTCTCCTGCATACGGGGGAAGCAGCATCGGGATGCCATTCCCCACACAGCTTCGCGGCGGTTTACTTCACCGATGGAGCTAGTATCTACGGATCTATGTGGCCCTATGAGGAATGAGTCCCTGCGTGGGAGCTCGTACTTCATGCTGATCGTGGATGACTACAGCAGGATGACATGGGCCTATTTTTTGGCACTAAAGTCAGAAGCTTTCTCGCACTTCAAGGATTGGCTTCTCTTTGAGGAGAACCGATCAGGCCGGAAGTTGAAGACCTTGCGATCCGACAAGGGAGGTGAATTTGTGTCTAATGAATTTGCTCGGTTTTGTGCAGATAGAGGAATTCACCAGGAGTTTGCCAATACCAATACTCCTCAAGAAAATGGTATTCTAGAACGAAAGAACCGCAATGTGATCGAGATGGCGCGCACCATGATGGAGCACCGACAGACCCCTCAGGTTCTGTGGGCCGAGGCTGTGGCTACTGCAGTCCACATCCTTAATCGATCCCCTACTTCGGCCGTGGAAGGGATGACTCCATTTGAGGCTTATTTTGGGACGAAGCCAGATGTTTCTTACTTTCGGGTCTTTGGGTGTGATGCCTATGTTCACATTCCCAAGGCTCACCGTGACAAATTTGAAGCGACTTCCCGAAAACAGGTATTTGTTGGCTACAACTCCCAGTCCCAAGGCTACCGACTGTATGATCCCGTCAAGCGGGATGTATATACTAGCCGTGATGTGCGGTTTGTGGAGGTTCCGGCTTCTTCAACGGGTGAGGAGCATCCCGTTCTTGGAGATCCAAGGGAGAGTTTGGCTCCTTCTACAGTTCCACTGGAGCCTGTGCCGTTTGATTATGATTCTGTTTCTGACACAGAGTCTACTGTTCCACCGGATCCTTCTGAGGAGTTACCACCGGTGGACATTCCAGAGTCTTCTATTGATGGAGAACGACGAGGGGAGGTTCGGCCTCCTCCTCGCTGGGCCCGTGACACACTTCGTGATTCAGGGATCGAGGGGGTTCCTGAGGAGTGGGGACCGCAGGATGGTCCGCGGCGGTCACGGAGGCACCAGGCGCATTCTTCGGAGCTTGTTTGCTCCAATTATTGTTTGATGTCCCGAGTTATGCAGGATTGAGAGCCCACCTCCGTGAAGGAGGCTTTACAGTCCGCCCCATGGAAGAAAGCTATGGAAGCTGAGTTGGAGGCTATTGAGAGGAATGGCACTTGGTCACTTGTGCCACGCCCCCCGAAGAAGAAGGTGATTGGAGTCAAGTGGGTCTTCAAGACCAAATATCTCAGTGATGGTACTTTGGATAAGCACAAGGCTCGCCTTGTTGCTAAGGGTTTTGCCCAGCGCCCAGGGATTGACTGTCATGACACCTTTGCCCCTACAGCTCGTATGGCAACCATTAGAGCTGTTCTTGCTTTGGCTGGCCATAGGAGATGGCCTGTTTATCAGCTGGATGTGAAGTCGGCCTTCCTGAATGGTGATTTGAAGGAGGAGATCTACGTTGAGCAGCCTCCTGGCTTTGGTTCTTTAGATGGGAAAGTCTACAGGTTGAAGAAGGCCCTGTACGGTCTCAAGCAGGCCCCGCGAGCTTGGAACGAGAAGATTGATTCGTTCCTCCAGACTCAGTTGGGATATCGGCGGTCCAAGGCCGATCCGCAGCTGTATGTTCACACTTCCGAGGATGGTTGTGTGCTGTTTGTATTATATGTTGA